>NC_137049.1:8043691-8051191 GCF_032717465.1 Coenobita brevimanus
ACAATAGTACAGACTAGTGGTGCCAGGCACAACAAACCTCTCCTGAGAGCAGTTATTTTATTGCTGTTAACCCTGGAACACTAACGTGGGGTTGAGGTTACCCCCCCCCCCAGGTTGTGATAACGCGGTCATGGGGAGATAAGGGGCCCAGGGCGCTGGGTCTCCCAGTACGTTCAGGTCACTACAACCGCTCTGGAAAGGAGGTAGTGTGGTGCAGCTCGCTTGTATTTTGTGTGCTGAAAAGTATGCTTGGGGTTACCTCAACTCCACGTTAGTGTTTATGGGTGTTAGTTTTTTGGGGGAAATAATTGACAGGAATATAATTATTTTGAGATTAGTACATCCGTCCACCAATACATACACTGTACACTCCTATGTACACTTGTACTTATTAGTTCAAGTATAGGATATATGGTGTATCATATTCTAGTCTTCATTTTGCATACGGAAGATTTTTCGTTTTTCAAAGAAAAAATGTAATAATCCGTAAGAATTCTTTTGTATTCAATGGCTATAGCCTTGGTGATCAATAATTTGTTGTTGTTCATTTACAGGGGTAAATATAGGTAAAAAAAAGAATCCATTGCACACTAGTCGTTCTTTGAGTCTTAAAAAAAAAAAAAAATCGTCCCTCTCCCACACAGTTCCTAGTTCTGCCCCAAGGTTGTGGGTAGGTTAGCAGAGGCTCCCACTACCAGGGTGTTTGTGTGCCTACAGCCAAGCCCGCAGCCGCAGGCGTCTCCGTATAGCATGGTCTTCAGCATAGTCATTAGTTAATCTTAGTATTTTTACACTTTTCTTTTAGTTATCCACTTTAATATTAAGATTCAGTTTCAAGTCATTGGTTTTTCATTCAGATTGAAGTACAAAGGCCATATTTTCTATGTATGCCAAGGAATTGAATAAATCCTAATTTTGACTTTTTTTTCATTTTTCGAAAATGGGGTTCAGTTAATCCCAGGTAAGTGTTGGTGTAAGTCGGATCAAAGCTTAGTGCTCCAGGGTATACTGACTCGTTTTTGCAATTTAGCATCAGTGCACATTTAAAGTCTAAGGTAATGGCACAAATGTTTTCAAGTTACACCCTCTGAAAATCCGTGATTTTGCATTTGACCTTTCAAGGTCGCTCAAGGTCAAAGGTCATGCGGTCATGTGGAAACCCATATGAGACTTCCTATATCCTGGTTATAATAAATATTTCTATCTTCAACGAGTTTCGAGTTATGGTCCCCCGAATATCCGTGATTCTGAGTTTGACTTTTCAAGTTCACTTACGGTCAAAGGTCAAGGTACCAATTAAAAACCCATATGGGATTGCCTATATATTGATGATAGTAAATATCTATCTTCAACCAGTTTCGAGTTACACCCCCCTGAATATCCGGGACCTTAAGTTTGACCTTTCAATGTTATTCAAGGTCAAACGTCTTGGCGCTAAATGAAAGTCCATATTACGAGTTCCTGTATGTTCATAATAGTAAATATCTTTATCTTCAACCACAAGTTATAGCCCTCTGAAAATCCGTGACCTTGATATTGACCTTTCGGGTTCACTTTATTACCTCCAAAATTTAATCACTTTCTTTTTCGATCAGTGCCCACATATTATGAAAGTTTCATGTAATTTTATTCAGCCGTTTTTCCTTAATTTTGCTAACAAACAATGAAAAACAAACAGAAACAAACTCAACTAAAGACAATACCTTCCTGACTCCTTTCGGGTGAGGTAATAACACATTAAACACAGCAGCGGTACTGACGACTCTCAGTGGCCAGTAAAATGCTGTACACAATGTGCAAGTCCACATCACTCCAGCTACTAAGTAAAAGGAGAAACTGTCCTTATTTATAAAGTGATCTGATATACTCACATGCTGACGGATTGCCGAGTGACGTGGCTTTGATACATAATGGCCTGTTCTAATTGATTTACCTAAATGTTCAAAAATCCTAGTTCTAAGATGCCCCTTTGTTTAACCTATTTACGTATATTTCCATTCTTTATTTTTACATTGTGAGGGTGTGCACCCGTAAACTATACACCACACTATTATCCTAATATGGAGTGAAAAGACAGCAGGAACTGAGGAACTTGGCCCAAGCGGAGTCTAAGTCCAACTAACTGCATTAACTCTACTGGAGTGATGGGCTAGGGTAACGCGTGACATCATGCGCGGAGTGGTCCCAGTCTTAGCTAGAAATTATCAGACCTTGTACAGTATCTCACTAGACCTTGATCTATTTAAAGTAAAGGCGTCAGCAGTCGGGTATGTCAAGTCAGCATTGGAGCAGAAATCCCACCCTAGAGATGATTACGGAAAACTTCTAGAATTCCTATTCTTTGGTGAAGTCCCAGACAGCTCCTTTAACATCCGAATGCCTGGTGCGTTTCACCAAGCTATGTGGATGGCGAAAGCCATCTATGTTTTCGAGATATACCTGTTCAACACTCATTTTAAGCTTACTATTAAGGAAAGGCATGCGATGTGCACTATCCGCCTGTTTGTTGCACTCAGCTATGTCAAGTACTGGAACGAAGCGATGATTGCCAAACATGCTCCCCAAAACGACCTTGACTTCACGTGCCATTTCCAGAATGGCCTGCCTGAGCGAAGCTGAGCTGAGGCAGCTCTTGCAGCTTGAAAGCGGCAACTCTTGTACGTTTCGGAGTAGATGATCAGCTTGGCCGTTTTCAGCGAACGGATAGGCTTCTTAACCCGCGCCGTCCCGAGGACGTACTTCCACATCCTCACGTTTTGTCACAGCCAGTCCCGAGGACGTACTTCAACGTCCTGCAATTGCAAGGTTCATAATTTCCACAATTTTCAAAATTCGAGGGGAGATTTTCGTTTCGCCCGGGTACCCAAGCCTCCCCTACCTGCCGCCAGGTGGGCAGCGTCCTAGACCCCGCGTGACCCGCGCTCGCCCTTGTCTCGGTCACTCACCTGCCAGCAGTGACCCAGGTCAGACATGGCGCGGAAAGGTCTCTCAGATGAGCAAATTGCATCCGTCCTGGAAGCCTTCACTGGAGACAGTGATTCTCCAATCGATGATGATGTGGTGGATCGCGATTACGTCCAGCCAGAGGAAGAAATAAGTAGCAGTGATGAGGAGGTCCCTTCGCCCCGAAAAACGCGGTATGTGACATACCGTAAGGCAAGGGAAGGCCAGCCTGCTCCCCAACCACGTGCACAGCTATCTCTCCATCACGATTCTGATCAGGACGAGGATGAGGACGATGAGGATGATGGAGGCCTAGGACGTGATATCGCCGAGTGGTTGGGAAAGGAGAAAATATCACCACGTGGATCAGAAGGTGGGGCGAGACGACACCTAAGGTATGGTTCAAGTTCTTTGTCTGGGGAAGAAGCAAGTGGTGTGGTGGGATTGCTGGGAGAAAGGGAAAGTGTTGTGGCGGCAGCGCGGGGTGAAAGTGAGAGTGGTGTGGGGGTAGTGCGGGGTGAAGGGGCCAGTGGTGTGGGGGAGGCAGCACGAGCACGTGGTGGTCGTAGGCCTAGGGGAGAGGAGGTTGAGTCACTCCCCAGCACTTCTTTCGCCCCTGAATATTCACAAACTTCCTCCCCACAGCCCCAGGATGTGGGGAAAGGAAAGAAAGGGAAGGGAAAGGGCAAAGGAAAAGGGAGAGGGAAGAGAAGTGCGAGTGATGAGAGGCGCCGCTCTCCACCTCCCCAACCTCCCCCACCACCCTCACCTCCCCACCCTGACGAAGGGGACGATGGTGACGTGGCTGGAGACGGTGGTGTCACATGGAACTGGGAGGATGGGAGTAATTTTACTCCCATCATTCACCAGTTCACTGAGGAGTGGCGGTCAGGTTGCACGGCTCCAGGTGTAAATGCTGGGTCATCACGTTTAGATTTTTTCAACTTGTTTTTTGATGAGGCGTTTGTTGGGCGCATAGTAGAACAGACAAATATATTTTCACAATCCCAGCGCCTTGAAAGTGAACGCCTAGGAACCACAAGCAAGCATGCAGAACAGTATGACTTTCCCGTGACTATATCAGAGATGTTCCTATTTTTTGCCCTGGTAATCTTGATGGGTGTGGTGAGGAAAAATCAAATTCCTGCCTACTGGACAACGGACCCAATCATCCTAACACCTTTCTTTGGAAAGGTGATGGGTCGTAATAGATTTCAGTTTATTCTCGGCCGCCTCCACTTTTTTGATGCAGATGATCCAGCCAATGCAAATAACACCGATAAAATGAGGAGAATTAGGCTGGTATTTGATCATTTACGGGAAATGTTCCGCTCCTCATTTTATCCCTACAGAGACCTCGTCATAGACGAGAGTCTTGTGTTGTGGAGAGGCAATATTTCCTTTAGGCAGTATATACCCAGCAAGAGACACCGTTTCGGGTTCAAGATCTTTGTTATGTGTGACTGTAAGACTGGTTATGTGCAAGACATAGTCTTGTACACGGGCGCACAGACAGATATAATAGAAGATCGGAGTATAGGACTCTCTGGGGCAGTGGTGAAGACAATGATAGAAGAGTACCTTCATCGTGGTCATGTTTTGTACCTGGACAACTGGTACACTAGCCCTCTTCTCGCTAGGTTCCTCCACCAACACGACACCGGAGTCTGTGGTACAGTCAAGAGAAACCGTCGCCATATGGTCAAGATAGGGAGGAAACTTAACAAGAATGAGGTGGTTTTCTTCCAGGCCAATAACATCCTTGCAACCCTGTGGAACCACAACAGGGAAGTTTGCCTCCTATCAACTGTTCACAGCCCCCTGATGCACCGCACAGACTCCGTGGATCACCGTAGCGAGAGGAGGCGCAACGTATGGAAACCAGAGTCTGTACTTGCCTATAATCTGAACATGAGGCAAGTTGATCAGTCAGACTCGATGATTTCAAGTGTTGACTGTGCCAGGAAAACGATGAAGTGGTACAAGAAACTCTTTTTCCACTTGCTCGACATCACGGTCCTGAACGCCCACTACCTGCACGCAATGACCACCGGAGTATCCGAGACCTTTGAGGGGTTTGTGAGGGAGCTGGCACGTGAAATAATCGCCAAGCATGCCCAGGAAAGACCCCCACACCGCCCCCGCGCCCCCCGTGCTGCTCAGACTCCCCTACGTCTTGCAGCCCGCCACTACCCCAGCACAATCCCTTCCGAACCAAACCGTCGTAAACCCCAGCGTCGCTGCCATGTATGTAAGCACTCGACAGTCAGACCATCAACGCAGAGAAAAGACAAGATACGAGTGTGTCGAGTGCAATGTTGCGTTGTGCTTTCAGCCTTGTTTCAAGGAATATCATAATCTCGTACACTTCTGAAACTGTGTGGGAAGGCGAAATGACGCTCATGATAATGGTAAGGCCAGTCAGTAGGTGCTAAGTCAAATATAAAGTTGAAACGGGTGTTATTTTTTCAGAAAAGTAATGTATAAGATGAGATTTAGTGTAAGTGGAAAGAATTGTTATCAAAACTACACCCACTGTGTAAATCTGGTCAGTAAATATGTGATAGCAAGGAAATAAAGTGGAAACGGGTGTAATGTTAGCATGAATAAAACGTATAAGTTGAACATTACTGTAAGTTGTCATAATTGATGTCACGAGTACACCCACATTCTGGTCAGTAAGTATGTGATAGGAATTATATACAGTGGATGATGTTGTAATGTTAGTAGTAAGGTATTTTATCAGTTGATTACTTGTGTAAGATGAAACAAATGATATCGCGATAACACTCCCTGTGTAAGTACGCGCAAATATGACGCTAAGTTCCATCGTACGTTCAGAAATGATGTAATATCAATTATATCAAGTGTTTACATGTGCAATGTTAGTGTAGAATTATTATATAAGTAAAAAAATAGGTTGTAAGTTGAATTAGTTGTCATAGCGACTTCACCGTGTGTGTTACTATGCGCTATTATTACGCTATATATTTACGTAAGGCCTGAAATAATCTCAAAACAGTTCTATAAAGTTGAAAAGTGTATAATAATATTAGAAAGGTATTATGTTAGTAGAAAAAGCACAATACGAGTTGAAACATCAGTCACAGCGAGTTCGCTCACTACGTAAATTAGCGCTAGCATTACGCTAAATGTTATCAAAAGGCCTGTGAATACGTAAAAACAGTTCAATATAATGTAAAATGGTATAATGTTATTGTAGAAGTATTATGTAAGTAAAAAAAATTATATGTATCATGATTTTAGAATGTTAGCGATTCATGGGAACCAAGTTGGCCGATTTTGCTCGTTTCGCACGTTGGTACAATGGTTATTTCTGCTCTATTTTTGTATAAAATCCAATATACTCTTTTATCACATGTTTTTATGTTTGTAATAAATTCATTTCTACTTACTTTCATTGGTTTCCCAAACTTATAATACCATAGAAAACGTTTGATGCTCACACCGCATAGGGAGAACACGGGGCCAGGTGGGACCAACGCATACCTGGTTAAGCTAATTAGAGACCCCAGGGACCACTTTCTTTGCCACCGGCCATTGTTTCTGACCAAAAGCGAAAGTTTAAGCAAAAAAAAAAAAAGGTCGAAAATTGCCCGGGATTGGGGGGTACCAGTGGTCGAAAAGTAGCCGGGACGGGGCGGGTTAAAGAAGATGCCATGATTCAGAACCTGAAGAGGCCCCCAAACAAACTGCTCTGAAGCGACGTCAAGGCAAGAACTTTCTCCTCGGCAGCTGCTGAGTGAGTTTGTGGCAGCCAAGACCATGAGCATTTGCGGAGCCCTCCTTCCAGATGGAGATTGAGAAGCTGACCAGCATTTACAGAAGATGACCCAGGAATGGAAGGAAGACCCCATCTACAAAAGATTCAAAGCGGCCTGTGATAAGATGAAGGTTGTCAAAGACTGCACTGAAAGAGCGACTTCTCTCGTGACAATATTCAACTTGCCCATTACGAAGGACAAGACAAAGAAACAGTGCATCCTGACCGTCGTAAGGGAGCATCAGCATGACATTTCATGCTGTGTGAAGGAGGCTTTCATTGAATAGCACTTTCATTGAAAAATAACAAGGTTTACTGTGCTGAAATGACTTTTCTGGGTATGTACTTACAATTTATTTTAACATTAGTGACAAAAAATTCTGTTTTTTATTATCATTGTATGCGTCGCCTATGGTTTAGTACAATAATCTGATGCGACCTCTAAATATTAAGCTGTAGAGTTGAAATTTTGCAGGTTCGTTTGATTGTAAAAGAGAACAGAAGCAACCTGTATTTGTCATGCAATCCTGTTATTTGTACTTTTGGACCATTTCATATATATATATATATATATATATATATATATATATATATATACGTGTTCGACTCTGGGCAAAGGCGTCAGGGCCTGTTCTCAAGTCCCAGTAGTCCTACATCTCCACATGTCGCCACTTCGGCGCTAACATCCACCATCCATATTGAATACATGCTAGGGCTGTCTCATACAAAACTAGTGTAATGTTATTAGCGGGGGTATTTTTATGACACGTCGG
>NC_137049.1:8056191-8083691 GCF_032717465.1 Coenobita brevimanus
CTAAGCGGCATTTTCATCTCTTTAGCTTGTTGCATTCGATGCCTTACAATAAAAATTTGATCATTACAGCCTCGACCCTTTTTAAATCCCGCTTGTTCATCTCTTAAAATTTTATCAATTACTGGCTCTATTCTGTTCAACAAGATTTTGAAAAAAATTTTTGCAACTACAGGTGTCAAAGTTATCCCCCTCCAATTTCCACACAAACTTAAATCTCCCTTTTTTGGTATTTTTATAATCACTCCATTTTTCCACTCTTCTGGAATTCCACCATTATCCCAAGCCACATTAAAAAGTTTCAAAAGCGCATTCATCAACTCATCATTTTCCACCTTAAGCATTTCAGGAAATATTGCATCCTCTCCTGGAACCTTAAAATTCTTTAACTCATTTATAGATATTGCTACCTCTTCCAAAGTTATATCCCCTGTTTCTGTCTGCAAATCTTTCTCGGCTGGCAAAATGTCCTCTTCAGCTGAGATTTGTCTGTTTAGAATAGATTCAAAATGCTCCTTCCACCTTCCTTTTATATCCAAATCTTTAGTCATCAGGTTACCATTTCTATCTCGTACAGGTATTTCCTTCCTTCTCTTTTCAGTCCCAGTTAACTCTTTTATGGCCTGATACGCTGCACTTGTGCTCTGACCGTCATTTTTAATTAACTTAATATCTGTTTCTTTTGCCTTTTCTTCATACAGCCTCCTCTTATCACGTCTAATGAGTCTTTTTACTTCAGAATGTAAACTCCAATACTTTGCTCTAAGTACTTCAACTATCTGGCCATCAGCATGTTATTCTTCACATCTTAACTTGGCCTCTTTCCTTTTCTGAATTGCATTCCATGTTTCATCTGACATCCATTTTTTCCTTCTCGCTTTTCCCTTTTTCTTAATAGTAACCTTAGCACTCTCATGCAAAACCTCTTTTACCTCTCTCCACATTTGATTAATATCATTGTCTTCAGATTCCATCAAAGTCTGCAGGACCAGAAACCTGTCCCTACATTCCCACAGAAACTTCTTCGTGTTCTCATCATTTCTCAGCTCATCAAAATCATGTCTGTCACCTCTTCTACAATTACCATTAACATTTCTCTTAAAGTTTTATTTTAATCTTTGACAGAAGAAGTTGATGATCACTACAAATATCTGCCCCCCTCCTTACGCAGACATCTTGCAAATAACTCCTATGTCTTTTGCTAATTGCAATGTGGTCAGTCTGGTTACAGTCTTTACCACATCGTGAAATCCAAGTAGTCATATGTATTTTTCTATGCTCAAAGATGGTTCCACCAATCATAAGGTCATTTGCCAAACAAAAGCTTCCAAATCGCACCCCATTTTCGTTTCTTATACTTACACACTTCATACCCATACAATCTTCAGAGCCATCCCTACAACTACCAACAATCGCATTAAAATCACCAATGCAAACTAACACATAATGTCTTGCCACTCTATTCAATACATCCTGCAGCTTCACATAAAGATTTTCCTTCATTTCATCAGCAGCCTCATTCGTCAGAGCATACCCTACCACCATACTGATATTACCATGGTCAGATTTTAAACATGCATAAACCAAGCGCTCATTAACTGGCTAAAACTCACATAGTGCCTTGCAAGCACCTCTACTCAACAGTAAGCCTACTCCTTGGTAATGATTTCCATCACTCCTACCAGAAACCATCAAAGTAATACCATCTTCCAAATTCATTTTATCAATACCAAGCAACCTCGTTTCTGTAAGAGCACAAATATATATAATATATATTATATACATATATATATATATATATATATATATATATATATATATATATATATATATATATATATATATATATATATATATATATATGTGTGTGTGTGTGTGTGTGTGTGTGTGTGTGTGTCCAATAATCCATATATATCTATTTCTATCTACCCATCTGCCTCATTGTCTATCACTTTGTCCAAATCTAGTTGCCTTTTTGTCTCTATCTCTTTCACACTGTCTATCAGTCTATCATTCTATGTCCTTTCTTCTACTCTCCTTCCAATACTCCATCCACTGTAAAAGATAACACAGCAGATGACTCCCTCCCCTCCCACTGCACCCTCCGGAACAACAGTCACCAGCAAAACAGAGACCAACTCCTTCACTACGGTGCCGCCTTTATATGTTAACCTCTTGCAACCTCCAGACGATTTTATTCAGCTTTTGAGAGACTTTTCAAGCTGGAGGGATTAGGTAACTGCCTTCATTAACGTTTTAAATTAAAGCAGGCTTTTTCTAAGCAAAAAAATGTCTTGAAGTAGCATTAATGTACAAAAAAAAAATAATAATAATAACAATACAAAGATGGCAGTGGATTTAATCTCTTTAGTCCACTAGTATGTTCCACCTAATTGCTGATATTTTCGGATGTTTTCATTCAGTTTACGGAGATTTTTTGGAAATGGTGGGGATAAATATAGATCCTTCATTAACTCTTCCGCCACTAGAGGTATGGCTTCAGTGATATTGTTTGTATATAGCAAAAATAAGATAGGAGAAAACGTCATGGGACTGAAGAGGTACAGATTAATCCTTTGGTTAGGATGTCGTTTTCATTTAGCTCTTCCTTCCACTTGTCGATTGCATAAAGTTCAGAACTGACTTTTCAAAATGAATGGATATATAAGGCCTTCACTATCTCCGTGGTTACTAGTGCATTCTTCCATGCTGTGTGAAATTATTTGTTACCAGCAAAAATATAATATAAAACATAGGTAATGGAAGAGAAAGAGTAAAAAGAAAGGGACTCCATAGATCTTGAATAATTCGTGCAGGGAGATTTGTACTTGTGTGTCATGTTTTTTTAGAGATTAATTGGTTTGATATTTGCACTGAACCAGCCCCAGTAACAGATGGCTTTGAAGAATTTTTTACTTGAACAGCGATTTTAGTTTCTATTTATATTTTTATTATTATTACCATTATACAGCAGTAATAGTAGCAGCAGCAGCAGCAGCAGCAGCAGTAGTAGTAGTAGTAGTAGTAGTAGTAGTAGTAGTAGAAACATTTATTCTTATATGCATATATACATACATACGAACACGATCAAACAATGATTTTCACACAAGTGATCGGTGGTTTCACGTTGAGGGCCGTTGCTTATCGCCTATTCCTTATACGCTGCATGAAGTTTTTTCTTCTTGTCGCACTGATTACATTACTGACCATATACATCTATGAACAGTTATTGGACATTATTTTTATACGTTTCTCCCGCTGTTTCAAAATGTCAAGACGAAGGTTGTAAAGATAGCCGCACTATGGGGTGGTTACTACTACTCTGCGGCCAGGTTGTGTTAGGAAGAATACTGCCACCGTATTCCCTGCGTGTCGTAAAAGGCGACTAAAAGGGGCGGGGTGAGGGGACTAGGGACCCCCTCCTCTGTTTTTTAGTTCCTAAAAAGAGACAGGCCAGAGAAAGGGATGGAGGATGGAGTTATCCCCGTACCCTGAAGATTGGGTCTATGAATGTGCGTGGATGTAGTACGATTGAGGCTAACAGGGAGGAGATTGGGAGAATGTTTGTGAGAAGAAAGTTGGATATGTTAGCTTTGAGTGAAACGAAGATGAAAGGGAAGGGGGAGTCTATGTTTGGAAGTGTGAATGGAAGATTGTCAGGTGTTGATAGAGGAAGGGCAAGAGAAGGTGTGGCCTTGTTAGTGAGTCCGGAAGTACAGCAATGTGTGACTGAATGGAAGGAGGTGTCATCGAGACTGATGTGGGTGAAAGTGAAATTTGAACGTGAGTTGTGGGTGTTTGTGAGTGCATATGGGCCTGTGAAAGGGATGAAGAAGAGAGGGAGTCTTTCTGGAATGATGTTGATGAGTGTCAGCAGAGTTTTGGAGCGAATGTGAATGTGGTAATGATGGGAGATCTGAATGCTAGAGTGGGAAATGTAGCAGTTGAAGGCGTAGTTGGTATGCATGGTGTGCCTGGAAGAAATGAAAATGGGGAACGAATGATAGCGATGTGTGTTGAGCGAGAGATGGTGATTGGGAATACGCTGTTTGAGAAGAAAGATATTTATAAGTATATATGGGTAAGACAGGAGGGTGAAAGGGTTGTTGATAGAGCTTTGATGGACTATGTGGTTGTGTCTAGGAATGTAATAGGAAGATTGCTGGATGTGAGAGTTCTGAGAGGGGAGGGTGGAGGTATGTCTGACCACTACCTGGTGGAGGGAAAGTTAAGCGTAGGTAAGAGATGGGTGAGAGCTGGGAGGGTTAGGTGTGACAGGGAGATTTTGAAAAAGAGTGAGTTGGATAAAAGAGAGAAAAAGATAGAGTATCAGGAGAAATTGAAAGATGAGTGGAACGCAGTGAAAGATCGGGAAAATGGCAGCGTGGAGGAGGAATCGCAGTTGTTTAAGAGTGCTGTGGTGGGGCATGCAGAAGAGGTGTGTGGTGTGAGACGTGTGGGTGGTGGTGTAAGAAAAGGAAGTGAATGGTGGTGCGAGGAAGTAAGTATGGCTGTGGCTGAGAAGAGACGTGCATATGAAGTGTGGCTGCAGAGGAAGGATGAGATGTCATATGAAAGGTATAAGGAAAAGAGGAATAGAGTGAGAAGGGCTGTGCTTGATGCTAAAGTGGCAGCAGATGAGAGGTGGGGTAGGCGGCTGACAGAGAATTTTCAACAGAATAAGAAAATGTTTTGGAAGGAGGTGAAAAGGGTGCGAAAGGGAGAGTCTGGGAAGGAAGAACAAGTAAAAGCAGAGGATGGAAGGATGTTAATTGAGATGGATGCAGTAAGGAAGAGATGGGCAGAGTATTTTGAAAGATTGTTAAATGTAGAGGAGGAAAAGGTGGGTGAGATTGTGGCGGATGGAAGGGTGCAAGGAATAAATGTGTTGGGAGAGTTGAATGATTCTTTGATCACGAAGGAGGAAGTGGAGAAGGCAGTAAAGGGGATGAAAACAGTGAAAGCTGCAGGTATGGATGGGTGTGCTGTGGAATGCCTGAAGGGTGGTGGAGTGACTATTGTTGACTGGTTAGTAAGATTGTTGAATGTGTGCTTTGAGAAAAGTATGGTGCCAATTGACTGGGCAAGTGCTTGTGTGGTCCCGTTGTATAAAGGCAAGGGTGATAAGTATGAATGTACTAGCTTTCGGGGTATAAGTCTGTTGAGTATTGTAGGTAAGGTGTATGGTAGAGTGTTAATTATGAGAGTTGGAGAGGGTACAGAGGGAGTGATTGGTGATGAGCAGTGTGGCTTTAGGAGAGGGAGGGGATGCGTTGATCAGGTGTTTGCTTTGAGACAAGTGTGTGAAAAGTATTTAGCGAAAAGCAAGGATGTGTTTTGGGAATTTATGGATTTAGAGAAAGCGTATGATAGAATTGATAAGGAGGCTTTGTGGACTGTTTTAAGATTGTATGGACTTGATGGTAGGTTACTAAAAGGGGTGAAATGTTTTTATGTAAATAGTAAAGCGTGTGTAAGAGTGGGAAATGCTGTGAGTGATTGGTTTCCCGTGAGAGTTGGGCTGCGACAGGGATGTGTGATGTCGCCTTGGTTGTTTAATATTTACATGGATGGTGTTGTAAGGGAGGTGAATGCAAGAGTTTTAGATGGAGGTCTGAGTCTGGTGAATGTTGATGGTGGAGAGTGGAATCTGAAGCAGCTGCTGTTTGCAGATGATACTGCACTGGTGACTGATTCAGAGGAGAGATTGAGGCAGTTGGTAGAGGAGTTTGGAAGGGTGTGTGAAAGGAGGAAATTGAAAGTAAATGAGAATAAGAGTAAAGTGATGAAGTGTACGAGGTTGATAGATGGTAGGGGGATGAATATAGTTTTGAATGGTGAGTTGCTTGAGGAAGTGGATTGTTTTAAATATCTAGGGTCACATGTTGCTGTGGATGGAAGAATAGATGCAGAAGTGAAGTTTAGAATAAATGAAGTAGGAAAGGTGCTGGGAGGAATGAAAAAAGTGTTTAAATGTCGTTCGCTTAGAATGGATGTAAAGAGAAGGCTGTATGAGGGTGTTGTGGTACCGACTGCGTTATATGGGGCTGAAACATGGAATATGGGTGTAACAGGGAGGAAAAGTTTGAATGTAATGGAGATGAGGTGTCTGAGGAGTATGTGTGGAGTGACGCGTATGGATCGGGTGCGAAATGATGAAGTGCGAAGGAGAACTGGAGTTGTTCGGGAGATGGCTGGTAGAGTTGAGCAGAGGGTGTTGCGATGGTTTGGGCATATGGAGAGAATGGATAATGAGCGATTGGTGAAAAAGATAACTAGATCTGATGTGAGAGGTGTAAAGCTGAGGGGAAGGCCACGAATCGGATGGATGGACAGTGTGAAGAGAGTGCTGGATGCCAGAGGGATGTCCGTTGAGCAAGGAAGAGTGGCTGTGCGTGATAGAAATAAATTGAGAGAAATTTTGAATGAATAAGTGATGACGTAGCCCTGAGGGGATATTCTCCCGCATTTGGTCTGATCAGCTAGTCAGGTCAGGTGCGGGTAAGGGGATGGGTCTGTTATGATATGGCAGGGGTAAACCAGCTCTACTGTCGGGCCCTGCTGTGGATGTCACTGATTGCATTGCGCAGTTGACCCTTGTGCGGTGTGGTGAGGTGAGGATCTGTCCGTTCTCCCCTTTGGGGCTAAGATGCGAATGAATGTGTTTGAATGGATGAGTAAATGGGGAGTGTGTCGTCCTGTCTCGGCTACCTCCCTTTCCTTGGGGGAAGCAGCCTAGGTATATATATATATATATATATATATATATATATATATATATATATATATATATATATATATATATAATGCATACAACCGTATATACATTCATATCCTTCATACATACATAGAGTATATACTGTACATACATAGATATACACATACATACATATCTCCTCCCATACAGACATACAAAGAGATAAATAAACACCTGCGGAAACATACACGTGCAAACAGACGAAGAGACAACCAGACAAAGACAGGCGTACAGACATGCATGCATAAATACATGACATACATATATACAGTACACATATTAATACCTAGGCTCTATATTCTGTCCGGCATCCATATTTTTATTATTTTCCTATATGTTACTCCCACTGTTTTTATGTTCCGATGATGGTCATATAAATGCACTGGATTTTAGGGCAGATTACTGGGGGACAGAGAGAGAGAGAGAGAGAGAGAGAGAGAGAGAGAGAGAGAGAGAAGCAAGGCGTAAAACAGGTCTCAGGTGGCGGCACACTGGCTCTTGTTTGCTCACGGGAGGCTGGATGGCTGGCGAGGTGGCACATGAGGGTAGAGATGGTAGGAAAGATGGTAATAACGATGGTGGGGAGAGATGGTGGGAAAGATGGTAATAAACATGGTGGAGAGAGGTGTGAAAAATGGTGCGAATGATGGAAGACGAGATATGGTGGGAGAGATGGAAGATGAGAGTAGAAGATGGTGAGAAAGATGGAAGATGAGGGTAGAAGGTGGGAAAGATGGTAAGAAGATGGTGGGAAAGATGAAAGATGTGGGTAGTAGATAGTGGGAAAAACGGGAGATGAGGGTAGAGCGTGGTGTGAAAGATGGTAGAAATGGTGGGAAAGATGGCAGATGATTGTAAAATATGGTAAAAAAGATGGTAGGGAAGACGGAAGATAGGAGCAGAAGGTGGCACGGAAAGAGGGGAAATAGGAAGGTGTACTGGATGACAGGAAAGACAAAAAGTGTGTGTAGAAGATGCAGATCATTGTGGAAGATTGCAGGAAAGATGGCAGGTGAAATGACAGATGAAATGACAGGCATGGCGGGAGATGAGATGGAGGGAAGGTGGCAGAGAATATGGGAAGAAAGATGACAGGGAAGATGATAGGATGAGTTTAGAAGATGACAGGTGAATAAAAAATGAAACAAGATACATAATGCAGTCAGGGGCGATTCAGTTGGAGTTGTTAAATAGATAAATTGATGAAATGCTTGTACAGAACAGGGTGTACGGTCTTAAAACTGAATATAAAAGACTGATACAAATGGCTTCGGACTAGACAAGTTTTAAGAGGCATAAGGGTAGGAACGGTAGTGGATACAGGGTAGATGATTAGTGAAACAATTTACCGGTGATGATTTTTGGTGCTATTTCTGGTGTTGGCGGTGCTGTTTAGACTAAGAACTTTTACATAGGCTAGGTAGATATATAAGCAGACATTCCTAGGATAGAATTATTGACCTTTCTTTCCTTTTTTTATTACGTTCCAGTGTATAGAATAATATTGTATTTGATATTAATTAGTTCGTCCACCTCAACTTAGCAGAGGCTTTTGTCCTTTTGCAACGCATTTCTTGTAGCTCATGACAGAAAATTTTATTAATCTACATCCTTCAAGCATAACATCTTCACGATTAGCATCCTCTTCTAGTGTCAGTGGCAGAAGAAGGTATGGCTAGTTTTACCGTACATCCATTGCGTAGGACTTCTTCTTGACTAGCATCATTTCTAGTATCAGTTATCTCTTCATAGCTTAGTGGTCAAATTGGAGGGATGGCAGTTGCAGGCCAAGTTAAAGAGGACAAAGTACTGTAGAAGTTGAAAAGGAGTGTAACCATGAATCTGAAAATAATATAAAAGATGGCCACCGCATAGCTATCCTGCGGAACCCTTAGCGGCGGACCGAAAGATTGTAAAGAAAAATGACAGAAAAATGAAGCTCCAGACCTGCTGTTACGGGTACACCTAAATACATTACTAATTCTAGAGATTAACCCATTTATGGTCACGTCAACTCAAGTACTTTATTTTGGATGACAGCATATTATATTATTCCATTTTAAGAGATTCACAGAAGCCTAGTGGTATTAACAAAGGTACGATTAACCCCTTCATGACTGGCACAGCTTTAGTATTGTATCCCAGCTAATGTCAGCCGATTTTATTTCCTGAGTGTGTATGGTAGCCTGAGAGTTTTGATGTTGTTACTGATTATAGCATCGTACCGTAAAGCACCATCATCTGCGCGGGGCTCAAATCCAGCCCACCACTGCAGGTAGGCAAGATAAATGGCCGTCAAGAAATTATGCCGTTTTTCTTTTCAGATCCACACACCCTGACCTACACTGCAATAGGTCAGGGTGTGTAGAGCTGAGAAAAAAAAAATCGATATAATTACGTGAGAGCCACACATCTTTTAGACCTGCAATTGCGAGGTGGATTCGAGACCCACGTAGATGAGGGTCCTTTACTGTACGATGTTATTCAATCTGTCGTTATTATATATACAGTACTGTCACCACTTAACCCTCTCATGGTTGGGAAAACTCTAATATTCTGCTCCAGGAAAAGCCAGAGAAATTTATGCACCGGAGTTGTTGTAGCGAGACATAGTTTCAGGAAGAATGCTTGAAATCCTTTAACAGAGAGGGTAAATTTGAGTATATAGTAGGAGTAGCCGAAGGGAGACAGACTTTTTTGGCTCAAGGACGTCTACTCTATTATATATTTGTTACCCAAGCGACTTATTTTATTTTTACTTATTTTATGTATATTTAATTTTAGTTTAGAGGAGTTTTTTTAAACAAAAAAGATTAAAGGAGCCTGTATTTGACTCGTTCAGCTCAAAAATTTTCTGGTAAGATGAATAAAGGCGACTGGTGATGGCCATCGGTTCGTTTCGTTTTTGAAGGCTCCAGTATGCTTGCATGCTTAGGCCTTGGTCACCTAATGGCGGCACTCCGTGCTGTTCGATCTCTGACATCTTCCCTATTCAGGCCCTTATCCCTGAGGTCACACTCAGTGACCTTGACTAAGGTCTTTTTCGGTCCACCTCTCGCAGCTCTACCCCCAACATTAACACGTCTCACTTTCTGCACCCACTTTTCATTCCCCATCCTCTCCACATGCCCAAACCATCTCAATCCACCTCTCCTCATCACAGCGCCAATACACTGCAGTCCCATCCTACCCCCCCAACTCTTCCATCGTAAACCTAGCCCCCCCCCCCAGGCCTCACACTCAGGGAAGCACTGTACATCCACCTAATCATTGTCATTTCTGTACGTGAGAGCCATGATAAACTGAAAAATGCGCATGTTGAGGGGTTAAGGCAGTTTGAGTCCAGTGTGAAGGGGAAGATAGATAGAGATGGCTAAAGCGGAGGGAGTGTGGAAATGCATGTAAGACTATAAATGACAGGTGTGTTAAAAGTATGGCATATATGACTGCAGGAAATGACAGGTGTGGAAAAAGTTTGGCATATATTACTTCAGGAGATGACAGGTGTGTAAAAAGTATGGCATGAATGACTGCAGATAACAGATGTGTAAAAAGTATGGTATAGATGATTGCAGGAGATGACAGGTGTGTAAAAAGTTTGGCATATATGACTGCAGGAGAGTAAAGGTGTGTACAAAGTATGACATATACGACTGCAGGAGTGATGGCAGGTGTGTACAAAATATGACAAATAATTCGGGAGCAAAGATGAAGGGTGTACAGAAAATATTGCATTATTACATTTGCAAGGCTTGTATTGCTGTGAGCTAAGGATTCTATGTAGGCCATCTTCCTTAGCAATGTATTTTTGTTTATTACACCTTTTTTTTTTTTTTTATGTTATCTACGAGTATCGAGTATAGAGAATAATACGTACATCGACACAGACTACATAAATATCCAATAAGAATATAATAGCGTACCAGATATTACAGAAATAAACTAGTAAGTAAGAGGTTATAGAATGCCTCCTTAATCAACGTGAATCCGGGCCCAGGAAAGGTGACAGGTAGTGTGCGCAGAAACGAGAGACTAGGGAGAGGAAGAAGGGCGGAGTGATAGATACAGTGACGTGCACAGTGCGGTAATGATAGTGTGGATGGAACAGGAGGAAAAGACAGAGAGGAAAGTAATTTATAGTTCAGACAGGAATAGAGAAATTGAGAATGGAATATGGAAAGTTGAGTAAGAAGAAAATGGTATATATATATATATATATATATATATATATATATATATATATATATATATATATATATATATATATATATATATATATTTATATTTATAAAAAACACAACGGAGGAAGGAAGAACAAATGAGTGAAAAAAAAAAAAAATCCATACACCAGATTACTGGTGTCCTCTGTTCATAAAATATCTGTAACAGTTAGACTTGAACAGCTGTGGGTTGAAAGTTGGAGGGAAACAACTCTGGGGAAGCGAATTCCAGAGAGATGCAGTTCGGGGAATGAAAGAATTCTGATAGGCAGAAGTTCTGCAATATGGCTGAGTGACATTCCAGTTATGAGCGCTACCAGATGCCCGTGTAGCACGAGGGAAGGCATGGAGAGGTGGCACCATGGACGCAACTTCGTCTGAGCATTTGCCAAAAAAATATCTGTAAAATAATGCAAGGGAGGCAACATTCCTTCTTACTTGCAGGGGAGGTAGTTTATATGTAATGAAAGGGTTGTTAATGATTCTAACAGCTTTGTTCTGAATTTTGTCTAGTTATCTTAATGCAACCTCTCCACAACCATTCCACAAGGGTGAGCAATATTCAAGCTGAGAGCGCACATGAATCTTATAAATTATAGCTAACTGCTCATCGGCGAAGAAGTTACGGACTCTGTACAATATATATATATATATATATATATATATATATATATATGAGAGCACTGTTGTTAATGAGGAGACAAGAATGGAGTAGGGAATGGAAGGTATGATAGATATGGAGGGAATTGGAGCCTGAAGGATGATGAGTGTGTGTGTGTGTGTGTGTGCGTGCGTGAGAGAGAGAGAGAGAGAGAGAGAGAGAGAGAGTGAGTGAGAGAGAGAGAGAGAATTCGATAGTAGAAGAGACAATAGGAGATTTAAAGAAGAATAAAGAAGCATAAGGAAAGAGTGAGACATGAGGGAGTGATGAAGGATGGGAGAGAGGGACAGATGAAGAAGGACAGAGAGGGAATGACGATTAGGAGGAGAGAAAATAAGCAAGGTAAATCGCGTCTCCCAGATGACGTATTATTTTTCCCAGTTGGTTTTGCTCATCATGGGAAAGAAATCGCGTATCTAAGGACAGGTTGAAGGTTGCATCTCACCCATCCAGTTCGAAGTCGACCGTAAGCTGAATAAAATCGTCTGGAGATAGAAAGAATTAAGTACAAAACACGTCCTCGATGGGAACGGGTTAAAGAGAAGAGGGGGTAGGAAAAAGAAAGAGCAGAAAACGCCAAAGATATAAGGTGAGAAAAGAAGACACATATGAAAACAGAAAAACTGTTAAAGAAGAAGGTCCTGTACATCTTTCGAAAAGTTTATTCCATCTTCTTACCATTTTCATCTCCCACATGAGAAAATAAGACAAAGAAGAAAATCGAGAAAATGATTAGTAAGGAACAGGAAAGTTCTGCAAATCTTACGAACAGTCTGTTCTTTCTATTTTCATTTCTCATATTTCTTGGTCAGGACAACTAAGTATCCAAAGCTAAAGATACCATTTTCTCTTTGCCTAAATTTCTATATCCCATTGTCTGTTTCTCTCTTCCTGTCTGCATTATTAATCCCTTTCCTTTCTGTTTCTTTTCCTATTCCTTCTTTTCCATCCAAATTATCTCTACCTCATTTTGTCCATTTTATAGTCCCCCTCGGGCAGTGAAGGATTTCATGAAGTCTGTACTCAACCTCTCCACCACACTTCTTTAACCTCTCTCTCTCTCTCTCTCTCTCTCTCTCTCTCTCTCTCTCTCTCTCTCAGAATGTATCTTGGCTGAATAAATCTGTGTAGTGGTATTTCTAATGTTTTTGAGTATGTTCTTATGAAAAATGATGCACCTTTCTTTCATTACCTTCTTTCCGATCGTTAGTGTGGGTTCCGCCAGGGACGCTCCACTAGCGATATTCTCACCTACCTTTCAGACTCCTGGTCATCCTCCTTTCGGGACTTTGGCGAAAGCTTTTCCATTGCACACGACATCCCAAAGGCTTTCGATCGAGTCGGGCATAAAACTTTGATTTCTAAACTGCCCTCCTATGGTTTCTATCCTTATATCTACACCTTCATCTCTAGCTTCCTCTCTAGTCGTTCTATAGCTGCTGTTGTAGACGGACACCGTTCTTCTGCTAGAGCTATTGATAGTGGTGTTCCTCAGGGCTCTATTCAATCACCACTCTCTTCGCTCTATTCATCAATGACTTTCTAAGCTACACATTTAACCCTATCCACACATACGCTAATGACTACCCACAGTCTTTCCATCCGCTTCCCACAGCTTCTCAGCAGTTACTTCAACAGACTAGTGATGAGGTTATAACACACTTAATGTCTGACTTGGCTCACATCTCTGATTAGGATAAAAGTAATCTTGTTGTTTTTAGTGCATCAAAAACTCACTTCCTACGTCTTTTGACTCTACAGTTTTTACCACAGGAATATCCTCTGATTTTTAACAATACTTAGCCCAATTCTGCATCATTTTTAAACATACTATGGGCATCATTCTTTCGGGATTTTTTTTCTTTTTGGAAATATCATATTTCTGTTGTAAAATCTGCATCCAAGAGATTAGGTGTGCTACGCCGACTCCGTGCCTTCTTTACTCCTGCTCAGTTGTTGACTTTTTACACGGGCTTTATTCACGCCTGTGTAGAGTACAATTCTTATGTGTGGGGAGGCTCACCACGTACAACTCTTCTTTGAAATGAGCCATTAGTGAGATCATTTGATAATATTTTATGCCATTTAGAGCTCGAAATACATCCCTGCTTTAGTGTGAGGTGAGTCTGGGGTCCATCTGAAGAGCAGTTCACTTCTCTCTCACATGTAGTTTGACTTCTTTGTTACTTAAAATATATATATATATATATATATATATATATATATATATATATATATATATATATATATATATATAAAATAGCAACAGCTGAATTATTTCCCACAATAAGTTCAATCCCTCTATTAAGATGACGCCTTTATGTGGTTTGTTCTTGTCGCTACGATATGGTTTTAATCAGCTGAGGTGAGTTCCGTGGTAGTATAGGCGTTAATGAAGGCAGTTATGTTTTTTCTTTGACTAGCAACTGTTTTCCAAGTAACCTGCAAAGAGTGGAACAACTATTAAAACAATCTTAACATTTGCTCCTCTCAAATATTAAAACTGGCTATACATGTTTCCTTTATTTGGTGTTACTCAGAAGAAAATAGTGTCTCAGAATCTTCAATGACGTTCCCTACTCCAGATATGAGAACCCGATATGGTAGGCCGAAATTCGGATACTAGGGAAACAAAAATGAATGCATTCTCTCTCTTGAAATATTAATTCTGGCAAGCTGAAAGACATTATACAGCGTAATACAACCAGTGGAATTAGCTTCATTACTATTGGAATCACATTTCTGATCAAACGGCCGGCATTTCACATAGTATTAAAAATAGCGGTGTGTGGTGGTGGTGGTGGCCAGTGGTGTGTGCTAAAAGATTCACCTAATGGAGTTGGAGATATTTTCTGGGAGGGGTGGCATTCCAGAAATATTTCACGCTGAGTTGTGTGTTTTTCCATCATCATCATCATCATTATTATTATTATTATTATTATTATTATTATTATTATTATTATTAGCAGTAGCAGCAGAAACTGTAGAAACCACTTTTTTTTTCATTTTATTTTAGAAATTATGTAGCTAGAACTGAAAAACAAAAAAGAAAGGACTCTCATCACTGAAGAAATAATAGTAGCACTCGGAGTTGTCATGTAGCACTGTACAAACTTTGAAACATCTCAGTCCCCACCTTCCCTAATAATATTTACTCCTACAAACAGTGTTGCTCAGACCTGTTTTATGATATATATATATATATATATATATATATATATATATATATATATATATATATATATATATATATATATATATATCGTGGTAGATCGGGGCGCTTAACATCCACTCACTCGATGTAGTGCTGCTCTCGGATGTCTGCCCTTTCCTCTCTTCCATCCTTCTTTCCTTCCATCCTCTTATGTCTTTCTTTCCTTCATTTTTTTCTCTTCCTTCTATATATATATATATATATATATATATATATATATATATATATATATATATATATATATATATATACACACACACACACACACACACACACACAAGAGGTGCTACCGAAAAGTTCCAGTAATTTGAATACTGTAGGAAAATAAGTTACCTTACCTCTTAGTTCTCACTATCGCCTTCGAAGTAGGCCCCTTGGTCATGTATACAGTGATCCCAGCTTTTTTTCCACGAGTCCATGCATCCCTGGAAGGCTTCAGGCGTGATGGTTTTCAGCACCTCCTGCGATTCTGTCTGGATCTCCTCAATCGAGTCAAATCGACGTCCTTTCAGTCTTAATTTCAGCTTGGGAAACTGGAAAAAGTCGCACCAGGAAGGGTCAGGCGAATAGGGTGGGTGGGGATTGACTAACGTGTTAGTGGAAGCCAGGAACTGCCGGACAACAATTGATGTGTTTGCAGGGGCGTTGTCATGATGCTGGACTCAGTCCTTGTTCTTCCACTGTTCTGGACGTTTCCGGCGGATGTTCTCCCTCAGACGCTACAAAACTTCACAGTAAAACTTTCCGCTGACAGATTGACTGTGTGGGACGAATTCCTTGTGAACAATCCCTTGAATATTGAAGAAAACGATCAACATCGACTTGACATTGCTGCGGAGATCACACTCAGCCGTCATGCGGGTGGGGTGTGCACTCTCACTGCTCCCCACCTGAGTTTGACCGTTGGACGCTGTTGCCGTACCTACTGCCCTCCTTTTCTTGTTTTTTTTTCTTTTCCTTTTGTTTTCACCCTTCTCTGTCTATTTATCAGTTCTTTCCTCTCTGTCATTTCCTCCTCTCTTCCTCCGTCTTTTTTTTTCCCTACACAATTCTTAAACTTTCGTTTTCCACCCACAGCGCTATTCATAATTTGTATTCTTTTCATCTTCCTCTTTCATTCTTTAACTTGCTCAACCCGCCATAGGTTGTCTGTCACTAAATACTTGTAAACTGAACCCTGAAGGCAGGACTGCTTAGGGTCCGCCATGATGGGGCTCAAATAGGCGAGTGGGGAGCCAGTAGTGTCACTACTGGCTCCCCACTCGGCTATTTGAGCCCCATCATAAGCTGATAGGGATAGGAATAGGCTCCCACTTGCTGGCGTCCTGTGCTTTCCCCAGGGTCCCTTCCCACGACCTCCGTGTGGGGGGGAAGGTCCAAACCCGGGACTAGGTGTACAGGGATAGGTAGGCCTTCGAGCACTATCACTTTTTCTTATATAGTCTATCACCATGAAAAAGGGCACATCAAGGAAGGCCTCAATTAGTCGCAAAGTCACTGGGAGTAAAGTCACTAGGAGTATATCACACAACACTGCTGCTGCCCAGCCCGTTTCTCCACTTGGCTTCAGTACGAGGGATACCAACTTCACCCCTCAGTCAACAGATGAGGAAGTTGCTGAGCTTTCCTAAGACGAACCAGTCATGATGTTGGGAGAGTGCTCTGCCTCCATCCAGATTAAAATTATTGATGAAAACGACACAAAAGCTCTTCAGGACAACAGTCCTGCTCAACCCTCTGTCTCAGCTTACCAGAACACTGAAGTGTTTCAGCACAATAAGACTGTTACCATTCAGGATGGCAACACTACCACCCCCCAGGATTATATGCTACTCCCCCTGCTACAGCAACAGCCATAATCCCTAGTCATGACACTGTCTCTGCAATCGATTCTATCCTCTCTGCCACCCATGACTCTGACAGTCAACACTGCACACAAGACGGATGGGAAGAAGTAAAAAGCAAGAACACCAAGAAAAAGGATGATCAGACAGCTCCCTCAACCACTACTAGCACATCACCTCAGCACCAGTCCCAGCCCACAACTCCCACTAACGCAGACCAGGCAAACACTATTTCCACCTCCTCTATTGCCAGGCTCCTCATCACTCCAACTCCAAACTTTCCAACTCCCTACGACGTCATAATAGCACTAGAAAAGGCTCATCCTACCATCAAAATGGGGCTAAAAATGACACCTGCTGGGAACATCCTTGTGACTCCTCCAGATTTGGCTACACTCCAGCTTCTAAAGAATATCGCAGAGCTGGAAGGGAAGCCTGTTTCCCTCACAACACCAGAACCTCCAACCACCCAAGCCAATCTCATTCACTTTCCAATCAGTATGCCACTCCAGCCCATCTTACAGCATCCCAAGGTAAGCCAGGCCAAGTGCTGCACCACCACCTCTGGAGAACCAACCAGACAGGTGATCATCACTGTCAAAGGGGCTCTTCCTGGACACCTAAAACTTGGGAACTGGGGAATATTTTACACCCGTCCCCACACCAAGGAGCCTTTCAGTTGTTACAGATGTCGGTGGTTTGGGCACCACAAAACAGCATGTCACCAGCAAGAGAGATGTGGTATCTGCAGCGGCCCTCATGCCACAGAAGTATGCCTACAAAAGCACAAAGATGGCCAAGCTACAAATCCAAAGTGCCCAAATTGCCAAGAACCTCATCATGCCAGGAACAAAAAATGCGCTGCTCGGCTAGCCCTACTACAAGCAGGGAGAGAGAAACAGGAAACTTGGATAGCCACACACACAACATCCCACCACCATCATACATGGGGAACGAGCCTACTGAAGTAGAACAGAAGCAGCAGCTGCACTGCCAAACAAACTCCACAGGCCAACAGAGATGCAGACTATCCTTTTCTAGTGCAGGCAACCAGACCAAAAACACTTTTCAACCATTCCCAGCCAGCACCAGCCTTGCACACAACACCTGCTCCAATCCCTCTTCAACAAGTACCTTCCACTACATCCCCTCCCCTGCCAACAGATCGTACTCCTTACCAAAACCGCAATAGTTCGCCCCTCCAAAACGATTCAGGAAAGTCCATAGATACCAAACCCGGACTACCAAGGAATGGTAACCTTTACCAGAACCGGTCTAAGAAACCTTTTCCAAACATTTGCATCAACTCTAGTGGCCTTGTTGAACAGAACATTTCATGACAGCAAACTCGACCAGGTATGCAACTCAGTTATCAACACAGCAGTGATATCCCAGTCATGCAGCACACACATCCAAGCATCAGTCACACCAGAGTTACAACAACAGTCACTCAGCTCCCAACATCTCACATCTCAACGACAGGCTTCCCTGGTGAGGAGGCTTCCAGGAGAAACTCCTACAACAGCTCAGATAGAGAAGAAGAAGGCTCTTGGACTCAAACCAATGTGCCTAACAGCAACACCACCTACAGAGGACACAGAGGCAGAAACAGCAGAAACTCCTACAGAGATGTCAGATCTGACAAAAACACCTGTGCCAGAAAACAGAAAGGCAGTGTAAACTCAACTCCCCAGAGAGACAGAGGTCCTTGCAGAAGCAGAGCATCTCATAAAAATGACAGATTCATCATTGCTCCACTGCAGGGTCTCCAAATCCTCCAGTGGAACATATGTGGCATAAGGAGTAAGCTCCATCTTCTCCAGGAGGCTAGTAAGAGGGATATCGACATCGACATCTTCCTCCTTTCGGAAACCTTGCTTCCTGAAACCTGCCCCATGTCCTTCACCCTCTGTGTGCCAGCTATTTTTAGCTCTATGGGTCACCCCAGTGCCGGCCATTTTTTAACCTTATTTTTTCGGCTAAAATGATAGATTTTGATTTGGAAACAAGAATTTTGCCATTAAAATGCTCACCGAGGCTCGGAAATGAGTTTTATTGAGTCCTGTATACTCGTGTACAGGTATAGCCACTCTCTCACGCTAACCACTTACGTGAGAGAAAGCCTTTTTCTATGTAAGGTATACTCAGGTATTCATGCTGGGAAGGAATAGCAATGTTCAGTACACTTTCCTGATTACTTATTACTTCAGCATTTATTACAATTTGCGTGTCTTTCTTACTGTGAATGCAATATCTTACACTTAACTGAAGATAGGTACAACCTGACTTCATTACGTACGGTCCTGGCACTTACAAGAAGGTATTTACAACTTGACTTCACTATATAGTCCTTACACTTACAAGGAAATATTTACAACTTACACGTACATGAAAATATTTACAAAATGCCTTCACTATGTACAGCACTGGGTGAGGCACACAGGCAGAGTGAGACAGAGAGAGTGTGAGGGGGGGAGTGAGTGCGTGTATGGCCTTGACAGCCTGGGGGATGGCAAAGGAACAGTTACCTTACATGCCTGCCAGTTTTTACTCGCGAATCTTGAAAAATGCGGTCACACTGAAGTTTTTTATTTTAAACTGTTTTACAACGGCACTGGCACTGGCCACGGCATTATGTCAGACCGTTTTGAAATGGCACTGGCACGCAGCGGGTTAAGAGGATATCAAATCTTTTCTCTGCCCTATATACAATGCCAGGCAAGAGGAATCATGATAATGGTTAGGGGAAACACTAGATGCTCTCAGGTTGAGAACCTTCCTCATTGTGGCGAGGGAGTCGAAATGCAGGGCATCACTCTGCATCTTGCATAATTAAGACTTACCATCTACAACATATATGTTAGTCCCAGCGGAGGATACCTAGAACTCAGGGAACTATTCCATCAAGCTTCAACAGAATATGCCTTTACTGGTGGAAACTTTAACTGTCATCATCCCCTTCTTCAGTCTCTGTCTTCTCCAAATCATAATGGAAGGCACCTCACTGAGGTTCTGACCAACAGTGTGGGTGTAACACTTCACGCTGGGGAGCCAACACACATTCTAAGTGGCAGGCTAGACCTATCCTTTGTATCAATCAATCCCAGATCAGATGCAGACTGGAGCCTACATCCTACCCTCACTACTGACCACTTTGCAGTCACATGTGACTTAAATATCCAGCCACTGCCTCCAACACCACACCCCCTCCAAGGTGGAACATAAAGAGAACAGACTGGAAAAAATTTAGTTCTGCCTTATCACAGCAAGCAGCATTGGCGAGGCCTCCACCTGATATCAACCAACATGAGGAAGCCTTTGTCACTGCTTTTCATGATGCAGCAAACATCTCCAATTCCAAGATCAAGTTGCAGACAAAGATACAAAAAGACCACTGGTTCTATGATGAAAGAGTGAAAACACTCAACAACAGAGTGAATGTTGCTCACGGACTTTTTAGGCACGACCAAACTGACCACAACAGAGCACTTCTGCAGGCAGTTGGTCGTCACAGCACTGTGGAAAATAAAATCATCCGAGAGGAAAAATGGATCAAGTGGTGCCAGAATATTGATGCATACATTTCTCTTAGCACCATGTGGGGGAGGCTAAAGAAAATGGCAGGGAAAAAGCACCCTACAATTCCTCCCCACTCCGACCCTGAGGGAGGCACCTTGCAGCCTCCTTTGCAACCCGTGCTAGCTCAGATCAACTCTCAAGGGAGACTGTCCCGCTTGCCAGGTTACAACCAGGCAGAGACAGAGAAATAGAGGGGGCGTGTCAGAGTGATGCTGAAGCTGATCTGCCCTTCACATCCCAAGAACTTCAAAGATCCCAGAAGAAGAGTGAAGATACCACACCTGGGGCTGGTAAAATCACATATAGCATGTTACGGCTTTCTGGCCCAGTTAGACAAACTACTCTGCTTTCCCTTATAAATGCTTCATGGGCTGCAGCTACGTTGCCCCACTGCTGGAAAAAAGCAGAAATTGTGTCTCTCCCAAAACCGCAAGATACAAATAACTGGCACCCCATCTACCTTCTCAGCTGTGTTGGGAAAACAGCAGAGCGTATGGTCTTAAACAGACTAAAATGGAAGGTTGGCCCCCTGAGCCCTGCCCACTTTGCTTACACCAAAAACGTTGGTATGGCTGAATGCCTCACCACCTTCCTTAACAGAGTTAGCAATGGTCGCTGCACTGCTGTGTTCCTTGACCTTGAAAAGGCCTTTGAGCTTGCCAATGCAACATCTATTCTTTCTATCCTAGCACATAGCGGTGTTGCTGGTAAGATGCTTGGATGGCTCAGAGACTTTTTCAAAGGACGTAGTGCACTTGTTCACTTTCAAGGGCACTCCTCCTCATTTCATCACCATGAAAACAGAAACCCCCAAGGCAGTATCTTGAGCACCTACCTCTTCAAAATACTCATGGATGAGCTCCTAAACATACCCCTACAACCAGGGGTAATGATCCTTTGCTATGCAGATGACCTGGCCATTGTATCTACAGGGCCATATAATGAGCACAATTTTCAGCATACCCTACAGCTTATCCATGGGCGATGTCTGGAGTAGGAGCTAAAGATTAATCTCTGCAAGTTGAAAGCCATCACTTTTAAAAAACCAGACCCTGCACACCCACTCTCCATCCAAGGTACAGAGCTTGAGTGGGTCTCCAGCCACCAGTACCTAGGTGTCTGGTTTGATAAGAAGCTGTCCTTTGATGCACAGGTAAGGTACCTGCGGGAAAGAGCAGCCACTAGGACCAGGGTCATGAGATCCATCACAAGCCTGAAGGGAGGTGCCAGCTACAACGTCCTTCACACCTACTATACACATGCCATCAGATCCTTATTTGACTATTCTGCCCCATGTCTTGTAACTCTCAGTGAACATCTGTTAGCCAGTTTGGAGGTAATACAAATCAATGCACTCCGACATATACTTGGAGCCCCCATGTGGCCCAAACTGTGCAACCTCCAACAAGAAACTGACATTATCCCTCTAAGGATTTGCATACAGTAACACACAGCTTGCATTCTTGCATTCTTGCAGTTACTGTATCAGCAGGAGGCCATTACCTCCTGCTGATACAGTAACTGCAGTGCTGCATCGACATACTGCTCCTTATAGAAAAAACATGGGCACAACGTGTGGCAGCAGCAATCTCGGTTGTTGGTATCAAAGACCTCGTTATTGCAAAGGGAAAGGACACACCTCACCCCAGCTATGCTATCCCTCCACCCTGGGCACCACCAACCATTCACCTGCATACCATCACCCCCACCAGTTCCAAGGCAACATCTGCAACGGCTCAGCTACGCCAGGAAGCCCTCCAAAGCATGCATGCTGCCTCCCTGGATGGAGCCCTGACATACTATACTGATGGTTTGGTAGACCTCCTGAACAACACTGCTGGGGCAGCCATGATCTGTAATGAAACTATTAAAGTGTGGAGACTCTCAGATGGAGCCTCCATGTTACAGACTGAGCTGGTTGCTATTGCAGGTGCCTTCCAGCACGCTCTTGACCAACCACAGTCACACCACGTAATACACACAGATTCTCTGATAGCAAAACACACATTTGCCTCTACTCAACCAAAAGATAACATCCACCTCATTACCCATGTATTCTCCCTTGCTCAAGAACTGAAAGAACAAGACAAACACATCACCCTGAATTGGATACCTAGCCATGTTGGGATTAGAGGGAACGAAAGAGTAAGTGTAGTTCAACAACACGTCCGCTCACAGACACGGCCGGGGCCACACTGATGCACAAGGGGTGCTGCTGACACCTCCTAGTAGCAAAAGGCAAAACTTTAAACGGTTGGCTCCCTCTGTTCAAATTACTGGAACTTTTGGGTAGCACCTCATGTATATCTATCTATCTATCTATCTATCTATCTATCTACCTATCTATCTATCTATCTATCTATCTATCTATCTATCTATCTATCTATATATATATATATATATATATATATATATATATATATATATGTATATATATATATATGGGCGAAAATGGTCTCCTTCATAATTCACCCAAAAGGTCATCAGTAATTGTAGCTCCGTAACGGTTGAGATTTGGATACATGTTCATATAACATTTTTTCCTTAGATTTCGCTCCTCTATCATTTCCCAAAGTTTTTGACTTTACTCCCGGGATACCCTATATATATATATATATATATATATATATATATATATATATATATATATATATATATATATATATATATATATATCGTTAAGGCGAATGTTAGAAAGCGAATCATGGGTGTTAGATGCAGGAGAATAGAGATGTGCAAGAGGAGAGAAGAGAACTGAGATTTTTCCCCAGCGAACAAGTTTTTCAAATGTGGCTGAAATTTTTCCATCTGACTAATTTCACCGCACTGAGATATCAAGGTACATATTCTACGGCGATGGTTGCCGTTACAATGGGTGGTATAAAAGCATTTAATACTAGTAATGTTTGGATTATTTACCAATTGTTGTGGATTAGGACAGTGTCGTAGCAATTGCTGCATCACTTCTAGAGAATCGGGGCATCTGGGCCATGGGCTGGTGCGACCAGGCGTAGTGTTTGGGAGGAAGGACTAATATCCAATACCTCTCACCCACTCTGACTCCATGCAGTTTAACGAGGACACACCTACCATCTGATGCCGAACACTGAATCTGCTAAATTCTGTTCCATCAGAATATTGTAGTTTCATTAATCATTGGGATATGTTGACTTCATCATGGTAAGTAAGGTTCCATTGTACGAGTATATCCACGGAATGGGCGAGATAACAGGAACGACTGAACGTTTCAGTAACACGGGTACGAGAGCTCTTACTCCATATCGCTGTTAGTTCAGCGCTGTGGCTACGTCAACATAGAACAATGTTTCTGAAGGAAACAATCACGTAATTCCTACGACTCTGTGGGAGAGAGAAGGGTGATAATCGTACTCATATATGTCTTCCTCTCGCCCTGCTTTTGATTTCCCATTACCATATGAACGTGTAATAATGTTCTGTCGTATAAAATGTCCAAAGAGCAACTTTACATTTAGTCACATGATTTGCAGGATTAATCGTATTCCCGTATGATTTAGCCTTAGGGAGAGGTACGATGTCTATTAAGTAGCTAATGATAAACATCCGTCCAGCATTATGGCGTGATCATACAGTAAATATTTTGTAGTTTTTGTGATTTTTCATTTTATATCCCCCTCCTCTCTCTCTCTCTCTCTCTCTCTCTCTCTCTCTCTCTCTCTCATAAATTATCACGTTTTTAAGTTATCAGCTTTTTTTTTTCATAATGTTTCCTCTTGTTTCAGGATTTCTTATATTATCAGACTTCTGTTAATTATCACACTGGTAGTTGTGAGATCATTTTGTTCTAGCCATTTTGTTAGTCATAAGTTCATCAGGTCGCTTCTAAGTGTCAGAGAAAGACAGAGAGAGAGGGAGAGAGAGAGAGAGAGAGAGAGAGAGAGAGAGAGAGAGAGAGAGAGAGAGAGAGAGGGAGAGAGAGAGAGAGAGAGAGAGAGAGAGAGAGAGAGAGAGAGAGAGAGAGAGAGAGAGAGAGAGAGAGAGAGAGAGAGAGAGAGAGAGAGAGAGAGAGAGAGAGAGAGAGAGAGAGAGAGAGAGAGAGAGAGAGAGAGAGAGAGAGAGAGAGAGAGAGAGAGAGAGAGAGAGAGAGAGAGAGAGAGAGAGAGAGAGAGAGAGAGAGAGAGAGAGAGAGAGAGAGAGAGAGAGAGAGAGAGAGAGAGAGAGAGAGAGAGAGAGAGAGAGAGAGAGAGAGAGAGAGAGTCCTACATGAAATACATTCAGTTCCTTCACTTCCTGCTGCTGGTATTTTTTTCTTTTTTTAACGGATAGAGATGTGTTCCATAAGGAGAACGTTGGACAGAAGTTAGCTGAAATAATAACCACGCTACTTAAGTCGAATTTAGCCGGACACAAATAAATCTAATGATAAACGTTCACATCATATCAATGGTGCAAAAGATTGCAGCAAATGAAGACTTGCTATAGCATGACTGATTTCACTTGGCCTAGGCCACTCCCACACCTTGGAATATTACGTCCTGGTAGCATGAAGTCGATGGGCCTGGGTTATAAGGAAGGGCTGAGTCTCGTTAGTTACTAGCCATATCTGCCCTCCAGTCTGAGTACATTCGCCCATCAACCGGGCTGAGGGGTTATGGATCTTCGTCAGTTTAGAGTAAGCCTGTTATAGTTTGGTGAACGGAGATACAACTCGTGTAGGTGCTGAAAAGTAAAAAAAAAAACAGAGGAGATAGGGGGAAGATAGGAGGAGTTGAAGTGTAGTAGTTTAGGTGAAAGAGTCCCTGATTCTCCGTAAGATACTAATCATGTTATAAATGCATGCGTTGGGGTGGAAATTTTAAGTGCAGTGAAGAGTTATTAAATGTGTAAGACATGAGTGCGAGTGTGGTGGGACGGGGATGAATGGTTGGGGGTAAAGGAGGTGCTGTGTCAGGGGTGTGTAATGTCTCCATGGAGGTTCTGTCTACTCATGAAGGGTTGGCAAGGAGGTAGAAGCAAGGGTATTGAGGACAGGGATAAGGTAATGCGTGCACGGAGAAAGGACGAACGATTTCTGTTTTATTATTCAGCTGCCGATTCCTTGCTTATTTTCATTTTACTCTTTTTTGATCCTGTAATAGGGTGCTAGGAGTGGTAGCGGTGGTGGTCGTGGTGGTGGCTGTAGTGTAGTAGCAGTGATGGTAGTGGTGGTGGAAATGGTGGTAGTAATGATGATGATGATGATAATGATGATATACCTTTTAATTATAATTCGTCTGTTTACTTTACCTCTTTTATGCGAATGGTCGGCGCTCGGCAAGGTGTTAAACTAGGGCGATACAAACTGCGAAAATTTTACTTTTATGTTGGCCGGGAAGTTTTGGGTGGTAATGAGCCGTAAATATTCATTGTTCGCTCCCCCAGACTCTCATTAGCAGCAACTTTGGCCGGGATTTTAATAGCTTCCTCTATCATCATGAACTTGCATTTCCATTTCCTGTAAACACGACAGGGACAGAGTGCTTTACCCTGAATTGAATGCGTACTCGTAAAATCAACAGGGCTTTTAACATTGAGGATCTAACGTCCTTTTTTTTTTTTTTTAATCAAAATTTGCAGCTAGAGTGGAAATAAATTGTAATCTTGGACCTGAACTGATATTCAAGGGAATAATAGGGCTTGTAAGTCTGAGAGCCAGATAATGTACATTTTTCCTTAATAATCATTTCAGCTTTATATTATGATACCTGCAGACGAGTCTTTGTAAGACTGGCAGAGACTTTTCGAACTAGGTTAAGGTATAGCCTTTACTGACCTCATCACTATACTCATTTTAATTAAACTTGGCCCAAAATTACCATCTCCTCATCTTGAACGTTGAGTTGTAACAATGGATTAAAACAATTCTTTTTTTGTCACTCAGCTGTGTAAAATAAGCTGCACAAGGACCAAAATCTAGACCAAGTTGAGGTGAAAAGGGAATAGTAAACATCCTTCTTAAGTCGAGTAATAATGCCTGGTGGAAGCTTGGACCAGGGTACACAAACGCACTTATGATCAATGCCCTGTCGTAACTCAAGTTTTGATTTTCAGGAAGAACAAGTTTTTCTATTCTTCCTCTGTCTCTTGTTTTGATTTAATAAAAATATAGCAGCTGCAAGAATGAATTAATGGAAGTTATAATTGCTTACTGGAGAACGATCAGGGATAAGAGTGCAGAATCTTTCCTTGTCTAGCTCTTCTTGTAAAGACATTTATTACAACAGGGAATCAAGTGTAAGTACAGCTGAGAATCCCATTCCTAATTAAAAAACATGATACTGGCTGGGTTAAGGGACAGCTTTTGTTTCGTAAGAGAAGCTAAAATTTTACAAAGATAGAAAGGGTTCTCATTAAGCTAACATTGCTTCTAATATTGACATCATACTCATATAAAAATCATTTATATTCAGAATAACTCACTACCAGTCTAATAAGCACAGTTTCTGACACCTGTGATGAAAACGGAATGATACTGAAACTAAACTGACAAAGAAAATAAATATGTTCCAGTCAGTAATGTCAACAATCTCAGGCCGCTAAACCTAACTCATAGCTGAATAAAATCATCTGGTGTTGGTCGGAATATAGCGCCAAAATTGTCCCAGCGATGACAGGGTAAATGGTACCAGTATTAACACTATTAGGTTCCAGTGTTCAGTGTAAGCTGCATAAAATCTAATTGTAATGAAATGGAATAATCATGTTTTCCCGACCAAAAAATAGGTTCATTAACACTAAAGCTCCAATGATTCTCTCAGGTGAAAATTACGTATGGATTAAATAATACTAGAATTAACACGCAATCTCCTTTGGCTCACTCAGCTAAATGTAGATAGCATTAAATGACACAAGAATTATCCAAACCATAAGAATATTTACCACTTCACACAGCAGACGATTAATATGTTTCCCTTGTACTTTCAAAGGCTTTTATTCAGGCTAAGTAACTTTAAAGAATTGGATGTGTTAGACAAAGCTTTCAGTAGCCCCATCGCACATAATTATCCTAGCAAAGCTTAATTAATGAGGAGATAAAAGAAATAAATCGCAAAAAATAATCAAACTGAAGGGCTTTATGTAAACATGTGTACCTCGTTCACATCCACCAGCCTCCCCGCGAGATTTGAATAATGTAATGCGTTCATCTAGTTCCCTCGTTCAATTAGGAATAAGCGGCATAATATAGCTAAATAACTCTCTCTCTCTCTCT
>NC_137049.1:8088691-8163691 GCF_032717465.1 Coenobita brevimanus
ACTAGACTTGTTCTCCTCCCTTCTTCCGCCTTTCCCTCTCCTCCTCCTCCTCCTCCTCCTCCTCCTCCTCCTCTCACCACCACTTACTCTCTCTCTTCCTCCTTATTTCTCATTTTCCTCTCCTCCTCCTTTCTTCCTTATTTCTCTCTCTAACCCTCACACACCCCCTACCTTCTCATGACTTTCGTTTTTCTCTATCCCAATTCGCTCCATCATTCTTCTTCCCCTTTAATCTCTCTCTCTCTCTCTCTCTCTTCCCTGCCTCGCCACTCATTCTCTCCCTTTATCTCCCAAATCCCCTTTTCGTGTCTCTGTCTGCCATCCCTCATCCACCGCCACCCAAACTTTCTCAATAGTCTATCCTGTTCGTACCCTGAACTGAAATAGGAACCTAAATTGTAAATTCGACTGTTGCGTGTCATTTCCTACGGGGTGCTTGTAAATTAATAATTAGTCCAATCATCCATCCATCATCCAGTCCTTTCGTCTCCCCACGAGGAGAATAGGAGCCCGGGGCTAGGCAAGTTGGTCCTGGCACTTAAGATGAGAGTGACCAGCCTCACTCATCCCTGGGTGGTATTACGTGAGCTATATACCTCAACCTGCACAGGCTCAGTCCGATTGGAGCACCTTACGTACCCACCAAACCACCAGGCGCCATAATTGGTTATATGGTTACCACCTAGCGTAGTAAATGATTTCCTGGTGTACAGGAAACCATTTGTCTTGTCACTCAGTGTAGGGTCGCCCATAGGCAGAAGGAAGAGGAAAGAATGAAGGAAAGAAAGACAGAAGAGGGAATGTAAAGTCACCTGTAGGCAAAAGAGAGAGAATGAAGGCAAGAAAAACAGAAGGGGAATGAAGGAATAGAGGAAAGGGCAGACACCCAAAGCAGCACTACTTCGAGTAAGTGGATGGTGAGCGCCCTCACCTACCACAAAGGCTGAACTTCAGACATCTGTGTTTGTGTCCCAGGCCGCTCCAAAGCCTGGGTATTTGTCCTTGGTGGGTGGGTGTGTCTAACACGACACTTTCCCACCATGTAATAAATGATGACTATCTTGAATTGTGCTGTTAATAGGCATCAATAGAGGCCTCTCTCTCTCTCTCTCTCTCTCTCTCTCTTACTCTCTCTCTCTCTCTCAAAGGTAAGGAGATCTTTGAGAGGCTAAAATGATATGCTAAAAAAAATAAAATAAAATACCAGCGTTGATAAATAAACTACAAGAGGTATTTTTACACCAGCTTAATGTTCTTATCAAGTAGACTTAGGGTGGATGTCATTTAAGATCAGTTGGCCACACATGAACGTGAGACACAGTGTGGAGGTCTAGCTACAATTTCTGACGTTCATGCATCTTCATTAGCTTGTCATTTCAACTAAAATTTGGCACCCCCTTTCATGCATGTCATTGCCACCAAAAAATATGTGATTATGTCAAAGTTGTTAAGTGTACCAAATGCTAAACATCTGCTACACACATTGAGGCTGTCCCAGGTTCATATGTTGCCAGCTATTCATAAAATAATCGAAGTATAACAGGAAGGTAGCCATGACACGACAGAGTGATGGAAGGATTTGCTTGCACATTCAGTTTTCTCCTCTCTTCCTTTTCATCCACCCCTCTCTTCTTTTCGATTCATCTCACCTCTTCTCACCTCTTCCTTTCCTTGCTTCTCCCTCTCCCATTCTTTTTTCCAACTCATTCATGCTCTCTTGCCGTCTCCTTCGCCGTCTTTCCTCGAGTTTCCAGTCCCTCTCCCCATCCCTCAACCCTTCTTTCCGCTTTCATCCCTTCTCCCTCCTCCAGTTCCCCTCACCCCCTCTCCATCCCCCTTACTCCTCACCTTACTCCTTCTCCGTCCCCTCCCCCACTCCCCATCAATCTCAATATTGCTATCCCTACTGGGCCATTGTAGGTCTTTCGATTCTTTACCCATCATTTCCCTCTTTTTTTTTATTCCTACCTTTCCTTTCCTCTCCTTTCTTTTCCTTTGCTTTGCTTTGCTTTCCTTTCCTTCTCTTCCCTTCCCTCCCCTTCTCGTTTCTTTCCATTCCTTTCCTTTCATTCTTTTCTCTTTCACTTCCTTCCCCTTCCACTCCCTTTTTGCTTGTTCCTTTGCTCCCATTTTGTCGTCTGTCACTACTTCTCTCCATTCCTTCCTTCCTCCCTTCCTTCCTCTTCCTCGTCCTTCCCACTGTGTTCTCTCAATCCTCTCCCTCTTCCCCTTTCTTCCGTTCTTCCTCCTATCTGACTTCTTTCCTTCCTTTCCCGTCCTCCTTCCTCACTCTTTTTTTCCTACCCGTTTACCCGTCTTCTTCCTCTCCCTTCTTTCATTTGCTCTCCGTCCATATTCTTTCCTCCTCTCTCCCATTCTTTCGTCTTCCCTTTCTGTTTTTCTACCTTTTTTTCATCATCTCTCCGCCTATTATTTTTATCTTCTTTCTCCCTTGTTCTCTCCATCCCTCCTCCTTCCTTTCTCCCTCGCTTCTTTTATTTTCTTCTCCCCTTTCTCCATCACCCTCTCTCTCTCTCTTCTTCCTCATTTTCTCTTCTTCCTCTCTTCCGTTTCCTCTTCTCTTCCTCTTTTTCCTCACTCCCTCCTTCCTCCTCTCTCAACCTTCTTTCTCCTCTCTCTTTCCTTTCTCCTTTCCCTCCCCCTCTTGGTCCTCCCACACACCCTCCTCTCCCTCCCTCCATCTTTTCCCTCCCCTTCTTCTTCCTTCCCTTTTCCTTCCTTCTCTTTTCCTTCCTTCTCCATCTCTCCTGCCTCCCCTTATCTCATTTCTTCCTCATTACGTAGTACGGTAAATATAGAGAGAATAAAAAATAAATTCCAGTTAGACAGAGGAAAGCTGAAATTACTCACCTGTCCATCAGTAACCATAATCATTAATAACACTTCCACTATTTCTGCAGCCTCCTTCCCCCCAGTCCACATTCTCTTCCTCCCCCCAACATCCTGCCTCTCCCTCCCTCCATCTCTCTCTACATCCTGGAACACAGGGAACATATTAGATCTGGTTTTGGCCACTTCAGAACACAGTAAATAAAAGTTATGGTAGGGGAAGAGTTCAGTAGTAGCGACCATCGCATTGTCACATTCAATATGAAATTCAAAGATGGCAGTGTCAGGGCTACTTACGAGAGCAGATTTTCAATAATAAGCGGAAATAATTCTAGTGACTGGAATCCTATTGTTTAAACAGTAGTTACTGATGAAGCATGGAAATTATTCACAGATATTCTCAGTGAGGCAATAACGTTATATATTTCAGTGAGTAACAGATAATCTGTTAAAAATGTGAAACCCAAATGGTGGAATACCGATACTAAGCGTTGCCTGTCAGCTAGAAAACTTCCACACAAAACTTGTATTGCCGTAAAGAACCAAAGTGATGGAAATAGATATGATGCTCTTCGTCGAAAAGCAAAATAATAATAACAATGATGATAAAAATAATAATAATAATAATAATAATAATAATATAACAACAACGACCATAATAATAGTAATAAATAAAATAATAATAATAATAATAATAATAATAACAAAGCAAAGTAAGAAAACCATTGAAGCTCCCGTTGCTTGTACCAGTAAATCCAACCCTAAAGAAATTTGCAGCTACATCAGAAACATGAAGGTAATATCACCAGTGACTGGTCCACTAGTCACAAATAATGGAAAGCATACCGATGGTGCTGCAGTGATGGCAGAAATTCTCAGCACTTTCTTCTCATCTGATTTACAATTAAAAGTACAGATTCCATTCCCACAGCTTTATCTGTTCTTGTAGGAAAGGTAGAGTATTTAGCGACATCAATGTTAGCAGGAATGATATACAACATGCCACTGGTAAACTTAAAGTGAATAAAATATTGGGGGCCAGACAAAATATCACCGTGCACCTTAAAAGAAGCAGTGAATAAAATATCTAAATCATTATCTGAACTATTCTATAAGTCACTAAGAAAAAGTAAGATGCCTCATGAGTGGAAACTAGCAAATGTAACCCCTGTATTAAAAGAAGTCAACAAATCACAATTAAAAAAAAAAAAAATCGACCAATAAGGTTAACTTCAATGGTGTACAAATTGCTAAAAATTATTATCAGACATAAGTTTGTTAAGCGCTTCAAAATAAGTAACCTCATCAATGATTCACAACATGGTTTTTGGAATAATCGCTCTTGTCTTACAAATCTCTTAGATTTCCTCTATGATATATTCAGTATTGTTACGTCCCCACCCCACACTGCCACCGGCTCCAACTGCAGTAGATCAGTATAGGAAGGACATTGCCCAGTTAGTTGTCCTTCCTAGAGGTAGCCTTTCGGTGTACAGTACAGTACACAGGATCAGTTCAGGTGTTGGAAACAAACACTGGCTTCTTAAGTACACTGTCTTTATTTTCCAAATAATTTACACTTAATGCTTTCCAACTTCACTTCACTATTCTCACAAGCACTGGAACTATACAAACTTTACTAACTGCAATTACACTTTACTGTGTGTCACTATTTTCACAAGTACCGAAGATAATCGTCACTAATTGCTTGAGATCAATTAATGCTTGACAAAACTTCACTATTTTCACAAGTACCGAAAATATACAAACTTCCCTGCACTGACACTGCACTACACTCAAACTGAACTGAAAACCAACTGAACTTGAACTAGTCTCTTCCTCATCCTTATATAAACTTGCATTATTTGAGAAACTTCTAGCACAAACTCGCCAGTGCAACAGTTAACAATTACCAACTAAGAGACATTAAAACATGCCAGAGTTTGCTTACATTACATAACACTCTACGTCATTTACCATACGAACCTAAATTACATAATTTAACAAGCAATGACATAAATAAAACATTAGAAAGAAAAAGAGGAGAAAAATTAATGCATGACTTACAAAATAACTACACTCACAAACAGCAGGCAAACTGGTAATTCTGACTCCTACCAGAGCTGGCTACCCTAAATATCGGGAAACATCGAGAAAAATCTCGGCTACCTAACAAATCTCGCTTCTTAACATTACCCCCTCCCTAGTTCTTTGTCATCCCAACAAAACTACACAACATATACAAACATAAACCTTAATCCTAATGAAACATCTAACTATAAACAAAATAATCCTTCAACTTATCGGGTCTTCTCCTATGCCACTTCTGATGATGTCCTTGCTCCTCCACACAGTCCACTTCTCCAGGAAACTCTTGGTCCTCTTCCTGAGTCACTTCTTCTCTTGGGAAACTGTCACTATCCTCTTGCAATTCAGTTCCTTGGTCCTCCTCAGCATCCTCGGCTGCAGGAGAGCACGATTCCTCGGAGACGTCCCAGCTGTAGCCTGGAGGTGTCTATAGGCAGCTCTTCAGCAGGTGGTCGTCCCACTAACAAGTTAACAGATAAGCATAACTCATGGCCCAACATCAGTTTTGCAGGAGTGTAGCCAGTAGACTCATGGGATGCAGACCGATGTGCCATCAGCAATGCAGGTAATTTCTGGTCCCATTCTGTTTGTCCATCAAAACTGTACTTGGCCAGTTCTTGTCCCAGGGTCCAGTTGAATTTCTCCACCATCCCATCTGACTGTGGCCTTAGGGGGGTCGTCCTGGTCTTCGTGATCCCGAATAACTTGCAGCACTCACGGAACACAACAGACTCGAAGTTTCAACCCTGGTCTGAATGTAGCTCTTGTGGCATCCCAACATGACAGAAAAACTGGTCAACCAACACCTGCGGAACAGTCTCAGCCTCTTAATCGGGTATGGCATAGGCTTCTGACCACTTTGTGAAGTAGTCCATGGCGACACATATTTACTGGATTCCTCTTTCAGTGAGTGGTAGAGGTCCAGCAATGTCCACCGCGACTCTTTCCATCAGTGCACACCCACTTGGTACAGCTGGAGAGGGACGCAGCCAAGTTACTTGGGTTCCTTCTTGGCACAGCATACTTCACAGGCCCAACATCTCTCCTCAACATCCTGAAGCATGCCAATCCAGTAGAACCTCTATCGCAGCCGGCTTAGAGTTTTCTTGGATCCCGGATGCCCACTAGTGATCTGGTTATGAGACTCATTGAAGATCTTAGACCTCATTTTCTTAGGAATCATCAGTTGCCAATACTTGCTGAGGCCATTAGGTGTCTCCCACTGGCGCTCCAGTAGTTCGTTGTTCAAACGAAGAAGGTCCCACTGACTCCAGTAACTCTTGGTCGCAGGGCTTAACATGGAACTTCTTCCCAAGATGGTCGCACTGTATTCCACTGCAGCCACTCTAGCACTGGTTGTAAATCTGCATCCTCCATCTGCATCCTCTTCTCTACTGACATCTGACCCAGAATTTCCCTTGCAGCACCCTTGAGGTTAGTAACAAGCTGCACTGCCATCTCATACTTCTGCTGCCCAAGCTTGGCATCTACTTCCTCCTTAAGCTGTTGCTGTTCTTCTTTCATTTCCCCCATGAAAGCATCTAGTTGTCCCTGCATCCTCAGTTGTAATTCCCTCTGTTGCTCCTCTGATGCCTCTTGAAGTTGTTCATATTGTTCTTTTTGTTCTTCATGTTGTCCCTCTAGCTGTTCACTCTGTGGCTTCAGTTATACACTTAGTACCTGTAATAGTTCTTTGAGTTCTTTAGTTTGTGTCTGTAATAGTTCTTTGAGTTCTTTCTGTCCTTCCTTCTTTGCCTGTATTTGTGCTTGTAATAGCTTCATAATTGCAGCCAATGACACCTCGTCCTCCTGCCCAACACGGGACCTTGTGTGCACACACACTTGCTCCATGTCAAAGGTTAAATTCACTGCAGCCCTTAAAAAATATCCACTTCTAACACCAGTGTTATGTCCCCACCCCACACTGTCACTGGCTCCAACAGCAGTAGATCAGTATAGGAAGGACATTGCCTGGTGAGTTGTTCTTCCTATAGGCAGCCTTTCATTGTACAGTACACAGGACTAGCTTGGGCGTTGTAGATAAACACTGGCTTCTTAAGTACACTGTCTTTATTTTCCAAATAATTACACTTAATGCTTTCCAACGTCACTTCACTATTCTCACAAGCACTGGAGTTATACAAGCTTTATTAACTGCAGTTACATTACTGTTTGCCAACAATTCACTATTTTCACAAGTACCAAAGATAATCATCACTAATTGCTTGAGATCAATTATGCTTGATAAAACTTCACTATTTTCACAAGTACCGAAAATATACAAACTTCCCTGCACTGACACTGCACTACACTCAAACAGAACTGAAAAACAACTGAACATGAACTAGTCTCTTCCTCATCCTTATATAAACTTGCATTATTCAAGAAACTTCTGGCACAAACTCGACGGTGCAACAGTTATCAGTTACCAACTAAGAGACATCGAAACATGCCAGAGTTTTCTTACATTACATAACACTCTAAATTATTTACCATACGAACTTAAATTACATAATTTAACAAGCAATCACATGAAAAAAACATTATGAAGAAAAAAGCAGAAAAACTAATGCATAAAATATGAAATAACTACGCTCACAAACAGCAGGCAAACTGGCAACTCTGACTCGTACCTGAGCTAGCTACCTCAAACATCGTCAAGCATTGAGAAATATCTCGGCTACCTAACTGGCAAATCTCGCTTCTTAACAACATATTCGATGATACCAGATCCATTAACATTATCTATCTCGATTTTCAAAGAGCATTTGATAAAGTTCCCTAGAAAAGATTACTTCAGAAACTGAATGTGCATAGGTTCATAGGCAATGTGTTCGGTGGATCGATAATTTGCTTACGAGAAGTAAACAGTCGTAATAAATGGTAAGGAATCAGACTGGAAAGATGTTATTAGTGGTGTGCTGTAGGGCTCAGTATTGGGTGCTATTCAGTTTTTAATATACATAAATGATAGAGATGAGGGTTTATTTTGAAAATTATCCAAAATTGCTGATGATACTAAAGTTGGAAACAGAGCAGACACATCTTTACAGAGGCAGGCACTACGGAGTGACCTCGATCGACTGTTTTGTCCAAACTTGGCAAATGGACCTTAATATTATTAAATGCAAGGAGCTACACATTGTTAATAGAAATAAAAAAGCCACTTTACCATGAACAATATTCAGCTAGATAATGTCAGTCATGAAAAAAAACACAGGAATTTTATTCAAAAATAATCGTAAACCATACAAACAGTGTACGGAGGCAGTTAAGAAAGCTAACAAACTGATGGGATTCATTGGTAGAGCATTTTAATATAAACTAGAAAATACCGTGTTCACCTTGTATAATTCCCTAATACGCCCACACTTAAAGCACTGTGTCCCGTTCTGGTCGCCCATCACAAAATGGACATAGAGAAGCTTGAGAGAATGCAACGAAGAGTGACCAAAATGATATCTGGATTGAGAGATAAACTATGAAAGGAGCGTTTAGACTTTAGAGGCCGTGAACCTCATTACCCTTACTAAACGCGGGTTATGAGATTTAATTCAAGTACTTCAATATTCAAAAGACGTGATAATATTGCTATTGATAAATACCTCAGAGGTGATCGCTAGAATTATACTAGAGGTAAGAGGCTTAAAATTATCGGCAAACGACTTCAGTCACATGAAGTTATGTATGAGTTCTTTAACATAATTGTAAATGTATAGAACAAACAGCCCACCAAAGTAGTAAACTGTGATACAGTATTAACCTTTAAAGGTCACTTGGATAGTAACTCTGCCTTCCTTCACTTTAGTATTTTATTGTGTTCAGTTAATATCTTCCATCTCGTTTTTCACTTATCTTTCTTTACCTTCATTCTTTTTCACAGTCTTTCTCTCTCACAACCTCACAATCCTGTCTCTCCTCCCAGCCTCTCATTCCACACTCCCAGGAACCCCTACCATTCCTAATAACCCATCCCACCCCAACTCTCATGCGGTCTACTCCCCCCTACCCACACCCACATATGTTTTATTCCCCCTACCCACACACCCTTTATCCCAGTCCATCCCATTGAACGTAATCCCCCCTCCCACTCCTCACACCCATAGATCCCTCTCACCTCTCATAACCTCTCCCCATTCCATATTCCTTCTCCTACCCCTCCTCAACGTCTCATCAACTCCATTCAACCTAATACACCTTTTCCCTTCCTCGTCTTTCACCTCCCCTCTTCCTCCTCATCCCTACAAAACCTTTCCACCATCCCGCCACCTGCGTCCCACCCCTGCAGTTCTCATACCCAACTCTCCATCCTTTCATTGCTTCCTAACTTATGCACTCCTCTCCCTTCACTGATACACCCCCTTCTCATCCACACCATTTTCACACCCCTCACCTTTCCCTCAAACCTCCATCTCCATAATTCCAAATCTTCCCTTTCCTTCCTGATCACCCCTCCCAAAGATTCCACTTTTCCTCCCTACCGTTCATCACCTCACCCCTCTCCCCAGCCCTCCACCTCTTCATCCCATTCCCCAACCCTCCACCTCCTTACCCCTCTCTCCAAACCTCCACCTACTAATCCCTCTCCCCAGCCTTCCACCTTCTTACCCTTCTCCCAGCCCTCCACTTCCTCACGCCTCACCATCCACCCCCTCTTCCCCCCTCCCTCCAACCTTCCACCTTGCCATCCCTCACCGCCCATCATATCATCGCTCTCCAACCTTCCACCGCCTCACCCCTCACCCCTCGTACGGTTTCCCATAATCCCCGCTTTGCCTAACTTTATCTTGTTCTCCCCTTACCTAAACCCAGTCAATCCCCTCTTACCCTAGCTCACTTTTTTTTATCCTCCCGTCATTGTTTCCCCTTCCTCTTCCCTCTCCTGACGCCTACCATCTTTCTGTTTCCTCTCCTTTCTTCTCTCCTCTCCTTCCTTGTCAAACAGAAGCTGATGATAAAGTATAGTTATGATTTGGGTATATGAAATATAGTGGTGTGGCAGAGGTTACAAGATGTTTATTTTTACATAAACCTGACGTTCTAGGTATCTGTGTGTGTGTGTGTGTGTGTGTGTGTGTGTGTGTGTGTGTGTGTGTGTGTGTGTGTGTGTGTGTGTTCTTTTGTGCGCTTAGCAAATAATTCCTAAGCTTCTCTAAAAACTTTATTCATTAATTTCTGTAAGCTTTTGGTGATGCGGTGTTGCCCTTAAGACTTTTAATTTTCTATGGAACTACTAGTTGTTCCTGTGTGTAAAGCTGTCAAGACTTGTTATATGGTCAAAGTTGACGTCATCACTAAGGTCAAGTTTCACCCATACTTTACGGACCTCCATTCTCAGGCATATATTTATAGGCTTAATGGGGAGGCTTGGGTGTTGATCTTCTGAACTTCTGTTGTAAGGGTCTCTTTCGTTGGTGACATCACAGAGCTGTATTTTAAAACCACTGTAGTTGTTCTGATTAAGGTAAATTTAATTCTGTATGAAAATAAAAACTAAAGGCATGAGATGGTTGATTCGTCAGTAATCATATCTCATAGCTTTAGGGTTGGATCTAAAGTTCTTCAACCTGTTTTTTTGTATTATCTTTCCTTGGGTATTAACATCGGTCAATTTTTACAGGTTACCCTCATCCGATTTTCGACTTTTCGTTAACATTTTGTAGTAGAACTGGTCATTCTAAGAATCTTTTCTTCTATGACATTTCTCTCGCAAATTGATAATAAACGAGTTACACGCGATTTACTTCCACCAATCACAATCACAGACGAGCGCGCACTCTGTCCGCTCACACGCTCACATTTGAAAGTTTGTCCCGGAAGACCAAACTTTACACGTACTCCTCATTTTTACACGTTGCCCTCATCCGATTTTTTCATCCAACCTGAATGTTTCCTGTTGTTTTTGGTGTGATTCAATCGATTTTTATCTTCGTTTCTATCGCAAGTCGCTAGTTTTTGTTGAACGCCACTAGCGACTTCCGGTTGAAAGGACCGGTCCAAATCAACAAAAATCACACCAAAAACAACCGAAAACACTCAGGTTGGATGTTTGTTATCACTTGAAATGTAATTTTTTGCGGTTCTTCCCCCTCCTCCAGGAATACTGGGGGACCTGTGGGAAACCGGGGTGTTGGGTGGGGGAAAAACGCAAAAGCGAGTGATTTCCTACTGGAACTGTTATCAAAATCAAATGAAAAACACTAAAATCCTTCGGAAGAAAATAATTTTAAGCTTCTTAGGGAGTTCGTGTTTCCTAACTGGGGGGCTTCGCCCCCCAGACCCCACAACCCTGGCCGTGCTTCCTAACTGGGGGGCTTCGCCCCGCAGACCCCCCATGACATTAACCAAACCTCATCTAACCTAACCTAACCGAGTGTAAATAAGAAATAATGCGTTTACCTAGCAGTTTACAGTTCCTCGTCTGCATCTGAAGAGCCGTCTGTAGCTGTAAACGGCAACTGGTGGCGGGCGACAGTGCAACAGTCTGATCCTCACGTAAAATGAGACTTTTGCCTTGATTTGGGTACTTTGTTTCTGTTGAAGGTAAAACACCATGCAATCGCACAAAGCCTACAGTTTTATCTTCTTGCTGGTAGAACTGTGTAAAGTTTGGTCTTCGGGGACAAACTTTCAAATGTGAGCGGGTGAGCGGACAGAGCGCGCGCTCGTCTGTGATTGTGATTGGTGGAAGTAACTCGTTTATTATCAATTTGCGAGAGAAATGTCATAGAAGAAAAGATTCTTAGAATGACCAGTTCTACTAGAATATGTTAACGAAAAGTCGAAAATCGCATGAGGGTAGCGTGTAAAGTTTGACCTTAACATCAGCCCGTTTCATCCTGCTCAGTGGTATCAGTGTTGATTTACATACATCTGTCTTTCAACTATTTACAATAAATGTTCAGTCTGATCGCCTTCCTCTGATAAAGCTGGTCACATATTACTCTCCTGGTGGCGTCATCTGCATAGAAGTGTGTGAGCTTTTTAGGCGGCACATATCGTTGCTGTACGTCATAAATGAGGTTGGGCTTAAAACTAAGCCTTGTGTTAACCCTCTTAGTGTGTGAAGGGTTGGTGATATAAGTCCCATAGTCCATACTTCATCAAGGGTTTTGCTTACTGTGTTTCTCGTTCATCCCTCTCTCTATTCCATTCTATCCCTACTTCCTGCCTCTCATTCTGTTCATATCCATTCATTCCTTTCCCCCATCCCCTTTCGTTCCTCTCCGTTTAACGTTCTCATTCCCTCTCTACATTTCCTTTCACTCCAATACCTTCCAACCCCCTACCCATTTGCCATCCCCCCGCCCTCATATCGTCTATCCAATTAACCCTCATTTCTCACCTGTCCTCCATCCACTCCTCTCTTTTCCTTTCCCTTCATCCTCCATTTTTTTCTTCCTTTTCTTTCTTATTAATCTCCTCCCTTCCCCCTTCCCTTCCTCTCCCTTTCCAATTCCTCTCCCTTGACAATTCCTCTCCCTCACCTATTTCTCCCCCCTTCAACACCCGCTACCTTTTCTCCTCCTCCGCCTTCTGTTTCCCCTCCTTCCCCTTCCTCTTCCCCCTCTTCCCCTTCCCCTTTCCCTTCCTTTCCCTTCCTCTCTTTCCCCTTCCCTTTATTTCCCCTTGGCCTTTCACTCTCTCTCCTTCTCCATCATTTCCCTTCACCCTGTTCTCTTTCCTCTCTCCTTCCTCATATCCTCCCCTTACTCTCTCCCATTCCCCTCTCGCCAACCCTCATTTCCTGTCCATTTCCAACCCCATCTTTCTCCATTCCCCATCCCTTTTGTCCATCCCCCTGACTTTCACCATCCTCTGCTACTCCCTTTCCTTCATCCTCAATTTTTATTTCCCTCCCTCTCCCCCTCTCCCTTTCCTTCTTTTCCCAGTCCCCTCCCATTCCACTCTCTCCCCCACCCCTCCTCATTCCTCTCCTCTCTTCTCTCCTCCCCTCCCTTCCCCTCTCCACCATTACCAAATAAGCAGGGAGGGTTGTAAGTAATGGCCTACCTTGTGTTGTGTACCAAGATTAATGAATAGCACCCATGAATAAACCAGTGATGAATTACTACACATTATTTCAATACAGCTTTTAATTAATTCTTTGGGGGCACCGGCTCTGTTATTTTCTTGTTCTTTTGTTTACATACCTGTGAGGTGTACGTAAATATTCTCATTGTGCCTTTTTGTGAGATTTTTTTTCATATCTCATAATCTCTTGTAATACACATACCTCTCTCTCTCTCTCTCTCTCTCTCTCTCTCTCTCTCTCTCTCTCTCTCTCTCTCTCTCTCTCTCGTGCATATGTGTGTGTGTGTGAGTGTGTGTGTGTGTGTGTGTGTGTGTGTGTGTGTGTGTGTGTGTGCAAGTTTTATTGACATGATAGTGACAAAGACTGATACTGCAAAATTTTTAAAAACGCTTTCAGAACAGAAATTAGTAACGAACAGATAAAACTACACACATAGGTGATTCAGAAGGGTTTTGATAAACTTTGTAATTGGGTCCACTATTGGCAGGTGGATTTTGTTACTGATAAATGCAGAGAAGTCATCGCTGGTGATAAATATGAAAAAAAAAAAAAAAAAAGTCAGGTGTCGTTTGAAAGAATGGCTAATGCTTAAAATCTAACACAAGACTTTTCGTTAACTAAGATTTTATTATTTTCTGATTTTCTTTTTTTACAAGAATTAATAATTTTATTTATTTTTACTACAAGAAACCCAATCACTGCTACACTTAGGCTCATGCGCAAGCCAGAGATTGAACTTCTGGACGTCACTTTCATTTTTTTTTTTACGATTTTATAAAGATTAGGGGAGATTAATAAAAGTGAATGGTTTAGATGCAACCATTATCGCTATACCTCGATGGGACACTTGTAAACTGAATGAATGTGATTGACAGTGGTAAAAATACACTGAATGAATGTGATTGACAGTGGTAAAAATACACAAGAAAATACGCCATGGTAATGAAGGAAGTTAACAGCATTGATGGGTGGCTCTCTCCATGTGCCTTGCTCTCCCCATCTGTCACTGAACAGATATTATGGCCACTGATTACTCTTTAACAGCCTTGGTAAGATCAGTAGGGTAGTTTCTGTTTGTCCCCCCCCCCTCTCTCTCTCGTCTCTACAGTATCTTCATCACTTCACTGTCATTTCTCTTCCACCCCCTCTCCATTCCTTTCTCCTTTTCATCCCCCTCTCCTTTCCATTCCTCATCCCCCTCCGCCTTCCATTACTCACCCCCCTCCCCTTACACTCCTCCTCCCTCTCCCTTTATACTCCTTATCTTCCCCCCCTCTCCCTTCCCGCAACTCTCCGGGCACCAAGTCAACCCTTTTAGAAGCCTTACAGTGCAGAGCAGAGCAGCAGGAATGTGAAGCCAGCTTTTTAAAATATGCATCACTTTTTACATGAACTTACACGGATACCATAAGCGAATCATTTTATTTATACATACATTTTTTTTTTTAGACATTGCATCAGTATTGCCTTATTAGAAGCGTAGGAGTCAAGGGCTAGGCAGTAATGACCAGGTGCCTATCCCTGAGTCACATTAGGTGGGCATTACTCCAACTATCCTTGCATCTGAACCCTCAATGGACCATATTCTGTTGGAGAGCCATGACCCTTTAGACCACTAGCTTAAACGTCCTGAATATTAAGCAGGAAAAAGTCCAGGTTTTATATCCTGCTTACATACTTTCGGCTTAACCATATCTGACCGATGACTCTATTACTTTACTATTGCTTCTGCCAGAGTATATATTTAAACTTTGGAGAGCCACCTAGAAATCATAATGTTAGTGAAAGTTGTATGTAACTCATATAGATAGAAATGCCCCTTGAACTTTATAAATGTTGCTCGGAGATAACAAGAAACTAAAAATTCATCCTGCAGCATTTCAGTCAGTTCCAGTTAGCTATAAAATACAAACTATGCATTAAATTCTGGTTACTACCTTACGGTATCTTTTATGGACGAGTAACCTGGTATTCCCCTCCCCCCAAAAAAGTACAATTAAAACAAAAACACTCAAGAATCACCATAGAATGAGAATAAGGAACTTATTCATACTCCACCTTCTCACGCACGATTATATTCACATGATTATAACCCACTACAGTTAAAATGTTAATATGTATTGACACCTTAAAATCTCAATTATACTTCCCCTACATTTTTTCCTCCCTGTATTAAATATTCTACCAGTCTGTTTTCCCTCAACTTTTTAAAATATTCTCCTGCTCGTAAAACATCCTCCAGGCTTTTAAAAATTCTGTCCAGTTTTTTTCCCTCCAGGTCTGAGATATTCCCCGGGCCTGTAAGAGATCCCGGAGCCTCTAAGATATTCCCCACTCTTGGCTGTATTGCGCTGATGAGATTATCGCTTCCTAGGCCGGCAGGGAGGAAAGGGGGGAGGCAAGGAGGCATGGAGGTAGAGAGAGCGATGAGAGTAGCGAGAGAAGCAGGGAGGGGCTGGAGAGACGGGGTAAGGCGGGGGAGTAAAGATGGAAGGAAGGAAGGGATGAAGAGACGGCGAGAGGTATGAGAGGGTAGGGAGAGAGGCAGGAAAGAGTTGGAGAGGTGATGTGCGAGATGACAGAATAGGGAGGAGGAAAGGAGGGAGGTGAAGAGGCGGAGTGGGAGACGAGAAAATTTTGAGGAAGAAAGAAGGAGGAGGAGAGGGAAGGCACGAGGAGGGTAAAGAGGGAGTGAGGGACAAAAGAAAACAAGGAGAGACGCAATGAGAGAGAGGTAAGAGAAACTAGCTAGGGGGAGAAGATGGGTGAGACAGATGAATAAGTGGAGATGCAGAAAGGCCGCAGGTAATGGAAGCAGGGAGTTATTGTAGAGATAAGAGGTGAGGAATGAGAGACTTAGAGACAAAGGGAAGAGATGGTGGCAGAAAAGGGGAGAGGAATAATGGCAAGAAAGAAGGAAGTGTAGGAGAAATAGTTAAGTGGACGGAAGAAGGGCTTCAGTGGGAGGGTGAGGGATGAATAAGTAGAGTGGGACAGAGGAGATGAGAGAAGTGGAAGATCAGTAATGGTGAGAAAGCAGGAAAATTAAGGGAATGGTTGGACGAGTAGAAGGGGATGAGGAATGAAGAGCAGTAAAAAGATGCAAAAGAATATAAACAGTAACAGACCTATCAGGTCTTTGAGGAAATTACTTAAATAATGCGTTATAACAATGCTATTAATCTCAAGAATCTAAGGATAACAAAGCAAAACGTCTCCCCATACCCAACCGACAAGACAATGAAAATGACCACAATGCAGTATAGGAAAATTAATCTGTAAAGGAAATTTCGCTGAAAATACGGTAATGGACAGTGTTCAGAGTTATTTTAATCTGTAAGGGGAAATTTAAATGATTGCGTAAGGAGTGATTTTCCTTTCTGAATCATCCACGTTCTCGATGGCTAACAAAGGCTTCTTAAAGGTTAGTATTGTATCACACAATACCACGTTGCATTTGGGCTCTTTTCTTATGCTTGAAATGGTATTGAAAAAGAAATGCCTTGCTTCATTTGACGAAATATATACCAGAAGACGATAATAAGCCTGTAAGCAGTAAAATATATCCATTGAAAATTCTACGAATTTATATCAAAGCTCCTATTTTACTGTGTCTGACCTCATACTAAGAGAAAATTCAAAATGAACATGCGTGTCAGTCTGATTTAAAATATTCGGACAATGAAAATTAATAACTTATTCTGTTGCCTAATGTGCCGCACCTGTGCTTTGTAGATTTGTTACCCGTCCCTGCCCCGAAGGGGCTCGGAGACAGGTATTGTTTTCACTCGGTTTGTCTGTTTTATTGGTTGTTTATTTGTCTGTCTGTCTGTTAACAACTTTACGCGAAAACTACTGGTGCGATTTTGACTAAAATTATAGGGATGATGGGCCATGACCTTCTGATCACCTGATTAATTTTGGGCCAAATTGGGCCAAGACCCACGCTGTAGGCCCTAAAAATGAAAAAAAAAAATGGGACTGGTAGAAATCGTTTTATCGCCATAACTCCCTTCAAATTCGTCAGACATAAACCCAAAGCCTCAAGGTGCATCTTTCAAATCTGCATCCTATAATATGCCCCATTACATCATGGGGGTCACCCCCTAGTTAGCAATACAGGGGTCAGTGTCAGGTGGGTTGGGCCTAAAGTTTGAAATGGGCATAAAATCGTCAGTTTTCAACCGATTTACTCCAAATTTGATCTGCCACATCTTTGACAAGATATCCTGTTGTGTTTATACGTCTGCACCAAAATGACTGTCGGAGACAGGTTTGCTGTGCCTTGGCACCGCTTCTTGGTTTAAATTGTTCTGATTTGGTTTTGTTAATTTTTCACGACTTGCAGAACTGAGTTGGACATTCACTCATCTCTCTCATTTGTATTTGCATGAGCGGATCTGCTCCCTAACCATGATTTACATTAAAGCCAAATTTGGGTAGGATACAGCATAAACATCACATTGAAACATTATGACACTCCACTTTTAACATTCATCCAGACTGTCTCCAATTTTAAACAAAATTGTTTAGACCTGTTACTGATACATCACAACACTAGCAGACACCGAGTTTCTGAAGGAATCTTTTATGGAAAGTTGTATTGAAGGCTTACATGTAACTGACATGGATGATGATGAATTTCTTGCATGGCACATAGTACACATTTTGTTAGAAAATCAAAGAGATTAATAAGATAAGTATTGTCCCACAACACATGGCGCGAATCTTTAGAGTTATGTTTCATCTCTAAATGCCGAATTACCAAGTCTGATGCTGTCCAAGCCTTGCCAGCTACCAGGTTCAAGGTAATTACAGTAGATGTTAATTCCCTGTTTGTGCATTAATATCCTTTGTGAATGTTGGATTTATTTATATCGATACTTTATTTGTACTTTACCATAAAACTCTTTAATTTTTAAATCTCTTCAAGATTTTTATATATATGAAAAGCCATGGTGCTTTGCATAATGCCACGTATATTGCTACAATCATTGGAACGTAAAAAAAAAATGCAATTTTCTGTGTCTGTATTTACCATGTTTCTCTATAAACAGATACATCTGCATTGTAACGAATTTTATCCATTGTTCGTATGCCCTCCATTTTCCAAAACCCGCAGGTATACGGTCGATGGTATAGTTTGTGTTACATGTGGCCATAAAGATTTCCCCAGTTTCATTAAGCTAATGCTGAGGATGGGTGTTTCAAGGGTTTAGTTAATTTATTATTATTATTATTTTGTTTTTACTGCTACTGAAAGACAACCTATATAACTAAGCCGTGTTTTTATCGTCCAAGCAAAGTTTGGGATTCGAAGCGCGTCTTTGGGCGCTTGGTTTCTGTCCTCAAAAACAGTCCAGGATACATATAACCGAAAAATTACTTGCCGATCGCAAAGTATACAGAGGAGTTCGCCGAAGACGATCATCTGATGAATATACGGCCTTCACGTAGCCGTTATTTGCGCTGAACTGGCTCTGTATGTTAATATTAGCCACCTGCACCCTACTTTTATGAACATCGTGTTAATTTCGTGATCTTTGTCGTTTACATGTCCTTCTGGCCAATCTTACTCTCTCCAAGCTACATCAAGACTGCTTCCGACCACGCTTGGGTGAGATACGAAGACGGTCTTGATTTCGATGACAAATGCTTGGGTCGGCTTCGTATCACTTTGGCCGACAAAAACGGCGCAGCTTGGTTTCACCGAAGATGGCTTCGAATCCGAACTCCGTCAGCTTAGACGACAAAACCGCGGCTCTAGTTTTTACAGTCTTTATTACATCTGAACATTAATATTTTTTGCGGTGGGAGTGTATATATATGTATAGATAGATAGATAGATAGATAGATAGGTAGAGAGAGAGAGAGAGAGAGAGATGTGTGTGTGTGTGTGTGTGTGTGTGTGTGTGTGTGTGTGTGTGTGTGTGTGCTCGCGCCCGCGCCCGCGCGAGCGAGCAAGCGAGCAGGAGAGAGACAGAGACAGACAGACAGACAGAGAGAGGGGGGGGGGAGGAGAGGGAGGGAGAGTAGAGATGAAAAGAGGGGAGGATGGGAGAGAGGAAGGATTACGCGGGGGGAAGGGAGTTTACGGGATTACATAGAGAGAGAGAGAGAGAGAGAGAGAGAGAGAGAGAGAGAGGATGAATAAAAGTAGTGTGAATTTAATTACAAGAGTACACGCGCTGCCACTCAGTCTGCCAGGTAACTGAATAACAGGACACGAAGGGAGGGAAGGAAGAGGGGAGGAGGGAGAAGGAGGGGGAGGGGAAGTTGGGTGAGCAGGAGGAGGGAAGGGGTTATCGGGAGAGGGAGGGGGAATGATGAGGATGAAGGAGGAGAGGGAAGGTGAGGACGGGGATGGGGGAGGAGAGGAAGAGTGAGGAGGGGGATGGCGGAAGAAGGGGGGGGAGAGGAGGTGGATAGTGGGAGGGGAGGGAGGGGAAGGACAGAGGAGGAAGGTGAGGTGGGAGGGAAGATGATCCGAGGGAGCGGAAGGGGATAAAGGAAGAATATGAAGAGGAAAAGGTAAATGGAATATAAGGGAAGGGGTGAGAAGGAGTAGGAAGGAAAGAGAAATGAGGTGGAAGTTTAAGCCCTTGTTCTATATAAACATAAATAAAAAAAATATGTATATTTACATATATATAGATAGATAGATAGATAGATACCGTACTGTATATATATATATATATATATATATATATATATATATATATATTATATATATATATATATATATATATATATATATATAGAATGGCCAGAGCACCAATTTGTTAAGTAACTTTTGTACAAGGAAAGTTCTACAAACAAGTTAGTTTGAATATGAATGAGTTTGAGAGTAAATGGAATAAAAAGGCACCCAAAAGGCTTTCAGAGTAATAAGGTTTGCTGTCTCTAGTAAACTACACACGTGTCTACTCTCACAGTGGAGAGAGAGAGAGAGAGAGAGAGAGAGAGAGAGAGAGAGAGAGAGAGAGAGAGAGAGAGAGACGAATACTAGGAAAAAGAAGGAAAAGATAATGAAAAACGTGTAAACAGATAATTTACAAGTCAAACAAGTCTGTGGAATGTTGTAGTAATGAATAATGTTTCCAATCAGATTAATTAACCCCTCACTTTGTTGACTTATTATTCCCTTCTCGCTCTTCCCGGCCAGTTTAACACAGCTTAGGGAAGACCTTTGAACCTGGAGAGTGGACCTTAATTTTAACATCATCACTGGACACATCCCAAATTGAATAATATCACCAGATCGTACTTTCTGAACAATGAATGGCATCGTCTCATTTCAGGGGTTACGTGTACAAAGAGTAGTGGTCGTGTACTTTACCTTGAAATCGCGAGGTGCAATGCAGACCCAAGATTTTGACGATGGTTTTTTAGGTATTTGGCAACTTTGTCACTTCTTTGGCCTTCTTGTTTGCTGACTGCATTCTATAGTATGGGATGCAGGCCGACCGTATGTAATTACCACAGGCGTTCCATAAATAACCATAAAAAAGTTAGGTTTTGCACTTTGCGATTTAAGATTTAAGCCAGCGACCTAGAAACTCAAGTGGTACAGGTTGAATGTTTAAAAAGGTGTAAGGACAACGATAGAGATAAAACATAATTTAAAGGTTGGCAATAGCTGAACTGTAAAAGAAATACAAGAAAGAGCTGTGTCAACCATGAGAAGGGTAATGGTGTGCCTCAGTTCATCCAGGAGCATCCCAAGGGTGACCCACGCCAAATAAGGTTGAAGATCACTGGAACAAATTACATTGCGAGAACGTCCTGGAATAATTTGTTAAGAAGAGAGGGGAGGAGATGAAAGTGTAAGCAAAAACGACCAATAATAATTAAATTTAGGTGTCTCGGGAATGGCGGTGCACACACTGCTACTTTGCTAGAGTAGTGGAGGGAAGGCAGGAGGAAGGGGAAAGGGTGAGGAAAAAAAAAAAGGAGAGAGAGAGAGAGAGAGAGAGAGGTAAACTAAAAATGACAAGAACAGTAAAGCTCAATGAAAATCTTCCTTATTTTGAGGGGACTTAATGAAACAAGTTCCAGCAAGAGATTATTGAAGGGAAAAGAATACTAGAAAAACGGCAGATGAAAATAATCAATATGGTGTAAAGTACTACGTGTGTGTGTGTGTGTGTGTGTGTGTGTGTGTGTGTGTGTGTGTGTGTGTGTGTGTGTGTGTGTGTGTGTGTGTGTGTGTGTGTGTGTGTGTGTGTGTAAACCAGTGAGCATGTTTGCGTGTTGTGTTGTCCTGTCCGTGTGTGCGTATTATTTTTGTGTGTGTATTACTTCACGAATAGTTGATGCGAGGCCTCTCTCTCTCTCTCTCTCTCTCTCTCTCTCTTTGTGTGTGTGTGTGTGTGTGTGTGTGTGTAAAAATTCGTAGTCAAATTGTATCTTTAGGACTGTATTTGTGTCAGCTAAGGATACTGTAAGACAATTTTACCACTTCATTTCATCATAAAACACATTAGTGATCACCTACGTTGACCAACCTTGTCGATGGTGAACGATGTATATAGTGTAATAGGGAATAACAAGTTGCAATGGGAAAAAGAACATATTCCTAAGGAAGAGATGCAGAAACACTACCTCCATGAGAAGAGCCTGCGTCCCTTAAACTGCAGCCACCAAACGGATACCTTTATATACAGTTTTTAACTTGGCACTGATTTTCTTCCTTTTCTAGCCTGCATCACAGAGCTCAGTGCCAGAAAAAGGACAATGCTATGGGCCTATGCCTACGTTCCATAATGCTTCTTCGTGACTGGAATCCATCTAGTGTTAATCTGTTTCCCCAGGTCAGAATTCAAACTGAAGAAATGGAAATTTTAGGCCAAGTTTCAGTAAGAGTATAGCAACGTACTGGCGAGTGTTACAGCTAGAGCTGGGAGTCAAGTTCACACTAGCGTAATACTGACAGGAACATTGTTGTAAACGTTCCGGACAAAGGTTTTAAGTATTCTTCCCACCAGAAAAAGTGTGCCAGTGCCACTTCCCACCACAAAAACTGTCAGTGTCAACGCATACATGTTAGCAATTCTGTTGTGAAAACGCTCAAACAAATGTTGACCCGATTCCCAGTGCCTTTCCCTCAGAAAGTGACATCTGGCAACTGCAGCGGCCTTGTTATATTTCCTTTACTGCACACCGGAAAGAAGAGATTTTAGGTAAACAACACCAAAAATCAGTATATAAGTGTTGTTAATGTTTATATCTCACATTACTGAAAGAAACCACAATATGCTAAAGTTGAGGTTCTAGCCTTAAGAAAGAATACAGTAGGCACAGTCTATTGATCAACGGTTTCAGGGTTAAAATAGGGAGAAACTCGCAATGCTTGTTTTACATCCTAAATCAACAACACTGCTGGGGAAATGTCGCATTAAAAAAAATTTATAGTTAAAAGCAATGTCCAAATCGCTAGTGTCATCAAAACGAAAATAATCATTAAAAAATATTGTTCGGAAGTGGGATGTGCCATTTAGGTAGTCGGGAAGATTCTCAATGTTTCTCGTACCATAGTTCCGTTACGAGTCAGAGCTGCCAGTTAGCCTGCTGTTTATCAGCGCAGTTATTTCGTAAGTTGTACATTAATTCCTGTGCTCTTTTTCTCAAAAATGTTTTATTTATGTGATTGTTAAATTATTTAATTTAATTTAAATTTGTTTGGTAAATAATTTAGAGCATTATGCAGTGTAAGAAAACTCTTGTATGTTTTGGATGTCTCCTAGTTGGTGATTGTTTTAGCTGTTGCTCCATCAAGTGTGTGCTAGAAGCTTTGAGAGTAATGTAAGGCTATATAAGGATGAGGAAGAGACTAGAGCAAATCCAGTAAGTATTCAGTTCAGTTGAGTGTAGTCCAGCGTCAGTGCAGTTTGTATATTTTCGGTACTTGTGAAAACAGTGATGTTGTTGGCAAACAGTGAAGTGTTACTGAAGTTTGTATATCATTGGTACTTGTGAAAGTAGTGAAATGTTGTCAAGCATTAAGTGTAACTGCAGATAGTAAAGTTGGTATAGCTCCAGTGCTTGTGAGAATAGTGAAGTGAAGTTGGAAAGCATTAAGTGTAATTGTTTGGAAAATAAAGACAGTGAACTTAAGAAGCCAGTATTTATTTATGACACCTGAACTGATCCTGTGGACTGTACACTGAAACACTGCCTCTAGGAAGAACAACTCACTGGGCAACGTCCTTCCTATACTGAACTACAGCTGTTGGAGCCTGTAGCAGTGAAGAATGGGGATGTTATAGTGGTGTCAGGAGTGTGGATTATAAGTGCTGCAATAAGTCTAACCTTCAAAATGGAGGCAGAAAGTGTACAGACAAGAGGCCAAGCTAGGCAGGTGGAGGCATCGCTGGGTGCAGTTATGAAGCTTTTACAAGCACAACTGCAGGCACAGAACAAAGGACAGAAAGAACTCAAAGAACAATTACAGGCACAAAGTGAAAAACTGAAAGACCGATATGAACAGCTTTAAGAGGCATTACAGGAGCAACAGAGGAAAGTACAACTGAGGATGCAAGGACAGCCAGATGCATTCATGGGGGAAAATGAAGGAGGAACTACAACAGCTTAAGGAGGAAGTAGATGCCAAGCAAGAGCAACAGAAGTATGAGGTAGGCAATAATGTCATGGAGTGTAGACAGTATGTAGATGATCACTGAAGCATGTAGATGGCCATTTGAAGATAATCTGTGAGAGAATTGAGGCTGTAGAGAAGTACTGCACTGCTGAGCCTCAGATTAGTGTACAGGGTGCATATGAAAAGAATGAACGGTGTATGGTGAATTTTGGCGAATCCCAGGCATCTAAAGGTAGCATTACAGGGTTGAAAAATCAGAATGCAGAAATTTTAAGTCCTGGACTTAAATATGATGCCCTTTTTTAGGCCCCAAACCAGTGAAGTGCATGGCTATAATGGGGGTCCAATTAAAAAGAAACTTCAGAAATATGATAGCAGAGTATCTTGGGAAGCTTATCGTGCACAGTTTGAGTTAATTGCTGATCAGAATGGTTGGGATGATAGGCACAGGGCAATGCAGCTTGCTACTAGCCTTAAGGATGCCGCAATGGAAATACTGTGCCTGATGTCAGTGACGAGAGGAACAGTTATCAATCCCTTGTAGAAGTGCTGGAGCGCAAATATGGTACCATGTACCAGACTGAGGTTTACACAGCACGATTCCTGACCCATGTACTGGTTCGAGGCGAACCACTACAGCAGCTTGCTCATGACCTGGAGAGTATGGCACACAAGGCATACCCTGGAGCAGCACCTAACCTGTTGGCTATTCTTCTGAGGGACCAGTTCATCCATGGTCTTGACAGTGCAGAGTTGAAAGTGCAAGTGAAGCAGGCACAACCCAGAAGCAAGGAAGAAACACTAGCCAGGGCTGTAGATTTTGAGTCCTACATCAGGTCCAGTACGTCCACTTTTCAGGTAGGTCATATTGCAGGAGTCAAGGTAAGAAAGAGGCATGTTCGTGAAGCGGAAAAATCTGAAAGAAGTTGCTGGTCCTGTGAAAAGCCAAGGCATAGAAAAGAGGACTGCAACAAATAGAAGAGGGAACAAGAGAAGACCAGATGAGGTTGCTGGTTCCGCAGGAAGCCGGGACACAAGAAGGACGATTGTTACAAATGGAAGAAGGAGCAAGAACAGGGCAGTGCAAGGAAATCTGCAATTGTAAGAAAAGCATGTTGGATTTGTAGTGAGGTGGGACACTTCAGTTCTGATGGTCCGAAGAATAAAATGGAGGATAAGAAGAAGGCTTCAGAAGACCAGAAAGAAGCAGAAAATTAGTGGAGGCTGGTGTCAAGGGGCAACCACCAGCCAGCTTTTCCCAAGTAGCCCCACCAACAAAAAAATACAAGAGAACTCCAATCAACAATGTGCAAGTAGACAGAAGAATAGACGGAGAGCAGTGCTCCCTGGTGATTGATACGGCCTCAGAGCAGACTTTCGTGAGGTCTGGTGTGTTACATCATCGGTATCTGTCTGGGTCATCAAAACAATTGTGTGGTGTAACTGGGCACTGTGCAGAACTGAGAGGACCCCTGGATGTCCAAACTGAAGTGGCAAGGCAAGAGGCAACATTTCCAGTCTGTGTAGCTGAGATGGAGGATCCCTGCCTTCTTGGTCTGGACTATGTGATGTCCATGGGATGTGAGTTGGACTTCTGCTCCATGAAGCTGAAGCTTCAAGGAAAGTCGGTTCCTGTCACAGCAGTGAGACATACCAATTCTGGTGGTGAGGTGAGGGCACTCTGCACTAAAGTTATACCCCCCAGATCAGAACAATTGCTCCAGTGTAAGGTGAGCAGCTCTTTTGACAGCTGTCTAGGGGTAGTGGAGCCTGATGTATGGTGCAAGATGAAGGCCAGAACGATGGTGGGGAGAACTTTGGCGTAAACAGGTGCAGGTGTGGTGCCAATTGTGGTGGCCAATTTCTCCCATGAGCCACAGATGATCAATGAGGGAGAAATTGTGGGACTTTGCCAGGTGGTGGACCCTGATTGGCATCAGAGGAAGGCCTGTAAAAGGAGCATGGTCAAGGAAGACGTATACATGCCAGACCACTTACAAGACCTATTTTCAAGGAGTTGCCAATGCCTGGATGAAGTTGAGGCAGCTGCTGACAAAGTTTGCTGATGTCTTCTCCAGCAAAGACCCAGACCTGGGGTGCACTGATCTGTTGGAGCATTGTATAGACACCAGGGATCACCGTCCAATTAGACAGCTAGAGCGGAGGGTGGTGCCAACCCAATGGCAAGAAATGGAGAAGGTGATGGAGAATCTCCAAAGTCAATGAGTGATAGAAAAGTCCAGCAGTTCTTGGCCATCAGCAGTGGTTCTTGTAAGGAAGAAGGAGGGCTCAGTAAGGAGCTGTGTAGAGTACTGAACCCTGAATAATGTGGCAGTGAGGGATGCATACCCCTTGCCAAGAACTGATGACACCCTGGATTCTCTGTCAGGTGCCAAGCAGTTCTCCATCCTAGACATGAAGGCAGGATATCATCAGGTCAAGGTTGCAGAGAAGGACAAAGAGAAGACAGCTTTTTGTTATAGGCGAGGTTTATGGTAGTTTAAAGTGATGCCATTTCACCTGTGCAATGCCCCAGATACTTTGAGAGTCTCATGGACCGCGTATCTGAGGCCTGCACTGGCAGACAGCTCTCATCTATCTGGACAATGTAATAGTTTGGACGGATTTTTAGCCAGGAATTGCAGAGGCTGTCGGAGGTGTTGAAAAGGATCCGTGCAGTGCACCTCAAGCTGAACCCCAAGAAGTGCTACTTGTTTCAGAAGGAAATGAAGTACCTGGGATATATTGCAGGCGAGAGGGATGTCCGTACTAACCCAGAGAAAGTGGCTTCTGTGGAAAACTGGCCTGTTCAACTTGTGTGAAAGAGCTATGGAGTTTCCTGGGCTTGTGCACCTACTATCGGCATTTTGTCAAGGACTTTGTAATGAGAGCTGTACCTCTGCACAAGCTGTTGGGAAAGAGACAGAACTTTCGTGGACAGCAGCAACTCAGAAAGCCTTCAACGAACTCAAGCATGCATTGCCAAGCTTCCCAGTAATGCCATACCCTCATCAGAGTCAGCTATTTATCTTGGACTGTGATGCTAGTGACCATGATATTGGTGGAGTCCTGTATGTTGTGGTGTATTACAGGAAGAAGCTCAGCCCACTGGAGTGGAACTACTGTGTAACCCATAGGGAGCTCTTGGCAGTGATGAAGAGCATTGATTTCTTCCATCCTTTCTTGTATGGGTCCCACTTCACCATCAGAATGGATCATGCACCCCGCAAATGGCTGAAGGCACTAAAGAATCTGGAAGCACAACTGGCACCTTGGCATGGGAAGCTAGACCAACACAATTTTGAGGTGCAGCACCGTCCTGGGCAGGTACATGGCAATACTGACAGCCTGAGTCATCGGCCACGTGATCCAGAGTGCCAGCAGAGTAGTAAAAAACAAGACCATAGCAAGAAATGCAGCCTTACTGCAGGGACAGGGCCAGCGCCAGATGCAGAAGACCTGAAGAAGATGCAGATGGAGGATGGAGATTTACAACCAGTGCTAGAGCGGCTGCAGTGGAGAACAGTGCAACCATCTTGGGAAGAGGGTTATAGATTCTGCCCTGCAACCAAGAGCTATTGGAGTTAGTGGGACCTTCTTCATTTGAACAAAGGACTTCTGGAGCATCAGTAGGAGACAGTTGATGGTCTCAGCAAGTACTGTCAGCAGGTTGTTCTGAAGCAAATGAGGTCTGGGATCTTGGATGAGTCTCATAACCAGATCACTACTGGGCACCGGGAGTGAAGAAAACTCAAAGTCAGCTGCATCAGTGGTTCTACTGGACTGGCATGTTGGGCCTGTGATATATACTGTGCCAAGAAGGGACCCAAGAAACATTGTTGCACCCCTCTTCAGCTGTACCAAGTCGGTGCACCAATGGAAAGAGTCATGGTGGGTATTGCTGGACCTCTCTAATTCACTGAAAGAGGAAACTAGTATATATGTGTCACCATGGCCTACTTTACAAAGTGGCAAGAAGCCTATGCCATCCCTGATCAAGAGGCTGTGACTGTTGCTCAGGTGTTGGTTGACAGTTTTTCTGTCATTTGGGGATGCCACAAGAGCTACATTCAGACCAGGGTAGAAACTTTGAGTCTGCTGTGTTCCGTGAGTGCTGCAAGATACTGAAGATCAAGAAGACCAGGACAGCCCCACTAAGGCCACAGTCAGATGGGATGATGGAGAAATTCAAATGACCCTAGGACAAGAACTGGCCAAGTACTGCATATAGAGACAAACAGAAAGGGACCAGAAATTACCTGCGTTGTTGATGGCATATCGGTCTGCATGTCATGAATCTATCGGTTACACCCCTGCAAAACTGATGTTGGGCCAAGAGTTACACTTACCCATTGACTAAGACCACCTGATGAAGAGCTGCCTATAGACACCACCAACTATGCGAAGCATCTTCAGGAAAGCCTGACTGAGGTATGTCATCAGGTGTGAGAAGCTCTTAAGTTTTTAGAAGTGATGAAGTGCAAGTATGATGCCAAGGCAAGTGAGGTGAGCATCAAGGATGGTGACCAAGTTTGGCTATACAATCCTCTGCGAAAGAAGGGACAGTCACTGAAGCTGCGGAGCCCATGGGGCAGGCCTTACGCTGTGTTGGACAGCCTACCAGACGTAAAGTACCAGTTTCGGGGAGGCAGGCAATCTCACCCAAATCGTCTGTGGCAGTACCATGGGCCAGGACAGTACAGCTGGCACGTCTCTGAGGAATCGTGCTCTCCCGGAGCCGAGTATGTTGAGGAGGACCAAGGAGCTGAAATGCAAGAGGATGGTGACAGTTTCCCAAGAGAAGGAGAAGCACATCAGGAAGAGGACCAAGACATTCCAGGAGGAGTTGACTGTGTGGAGGAGCAGGGACGTCATTGGAAGTGGCATAAGGGAACACCTGATAAGTTGAAGTTGAAGGATTACTTTGTGAACAGTTAGATGTTTCATTAGGATTAAGGTTTATGTTTGTATATATTGTGTAGTTTTATCAGGACGACGAAGTACAAGGGAGGGGGCAGTGTTAAACTGCCCCGTCCCGACCGATTTTCCACCACTGACTCCCCCCAATCCCGACCAAGTTTGGAGAAAAATTTTTTTTGGCTCAAACCTCTGCTTTTGGTGAGAAACATAGAAAATTCACAGAGAAATCACTCACCTGAGATTTAAAATACTGGATACAGGTAGCAGTACCCCTTATCTTACTGGGTTTTCTATCAGGCTGGCTCCAAAGAAAACAAGTTCTATGGGAGGGTAACTATTCCACACCACTCATAAATGGTATATATTTTTTTTAATTGGTACGAATTTATATGTAGTACGAGAGTATATTGGTTTTCACCCAGTAATATAGGCAGTATAAGCATTGTTTCACTCACCAAACACATCAACATAACTTACCATTGCTGGCGACATGACCTGATCATCATTTTTGACTGTTTCTTCCTGTTATGCTGCATAAACTTTGTCCTCCACATTGTCATCGATTGGGGAATCACTCTGGCCTTGAATTTCGTACCGTGGCACGACATGTCTTTACTGGCCAGGTCACCGGTAACAGGTGAATTGCCGAGACAATGGCATGCAGGGGGAGGGGAGAGGTCTTGCAGGGTAAGGTATTGTCCCTACCTGGCATCTTGTAGAGGAAGGTGTCTCATGTATACGTACCAAAAATCACTTGCGAAATTTGAAAAATGTACAAATGACAGACCTTGCAATTGCGGCCCGGGAGTATAAGTGACAAAACGCTTGGACGTATATATATGTCAATGGAACGCAGCGAGTTAAGAAGTGGGATTTGCCAGTTAGGTAGTCGAGAAGTTTCTCAATGTTTCCTGTACCGTAGTTCCGTTACAAGTCAGAGTTGCCAGTTAGCCTGCTGTTTGTGAGCATAGGCATTTCGTAAGTTGTACAGTAATTTTTGCGCTCTTTTTCTCAATAATGTTTTATTTATGTGATTGTTAAATTTTTAGATATAAGTTTGTATGTTAAATAATTTAGAATGTTATGCATTGTAAGATAACTCTCGTATATTTTGAATGTCTCCTAGTTGGTAACTGTTTTAACTGTTGCCCTGTCGAGTGTGTGCTAGAGGCTTCGAGAGTAAAGTAAGGCTATATAAGTATGGGGAAGAGACTAGAGCAAGTCCTGTCGGTTTTCAGTTCATTTTGAGCGTAGTGTGGTGTCTGTGCAGTGAAGTGCAGTTTGTATGTTTTCGGTACTTTTGAAAGCAGTGAAGTGTTGTTGGCAAACAGTGAAGTATAATTGAAATTTGTATATCATCGATAGGCCTACTTGTGAAAGTAATGAGGTGTTATCAGGGATTAAGTGTAACTGCAGTTAGTAAAGTTGGTATAGCTCCAGTGTTTGTGAGAATAGTGAAGTGAAGCTGAAAAGCATTAAGTGTAATTATTTGGAAAATACAGACAGTGAACTTAAGAAGCCAGTGTTTATTAATGACATCTGAGCTGATCCTGTGTACTGTACAGCAGAAGGCTGCCTCTAGGAAGAACAACTCACTGGGCAACGTTCTTCCTATACTGAACTACTGCTGTTGGAGCCTGTGGCAGTGTGGGGCGGGGACGTAACAGTGTATTCCTATCCACATTTAAATCTCAATGCAGGATGAAATTCAGGTGGGAAAACAATGCCATAAGTGCAAAACAGTGAGTGCTGTGAGCAAACATTGGAGTAATGAAAGGCAACAAAGAAGGCTATACCCTGAATTTTGTGAAAACGTGATTTTATTGGAAAAACAACTATACTCTTTTGCCTTAACCTGGCCCAGATTTTTGTCATTTTGCAGCTTATCTCATGTAGTCCAGTGGCGGCAAGACAATACCACGGCTCCACACTATATCGAAGGCACTTCGGACTAGTATCATAATTCAGCAATTATATATTTTTACAACTCGGTATTCAAGATGGAGATATGGCAATTTTAGACTAAGTACAAAGGGTGGTCATTTCTGCTAACGATGAAATTTCAACATGTAATAGAATCTAGAGGGCAGTTTCATGAAAGAACATGGAATGGGTGGTGGTCAAAAGTAGGAGCGACAAAGAAAAGAACTAACGACTGTTAGTAAAAAAAAAAAAAAAAAAGGAAGGGGTGGAGGGGAAGTTGGTGGAGGAAAAAAAAAAGGTGGGGAGGGAGGAGCGTGACACTGAAGGACAAAGAGATCCACCTACCCTCATTCCATGATCATGACTCCTGGCGTATGTGCCGCTTGGGTACGACTGGAAACATGACAGATCGCTTACTATCAAACTACTGTATTGTTATTAGTCCAAAATTTGGAGACGAACCATAACCTTAAGTTATATTTTCACGAGATCAAATATCTCCTATTTCTTCAAAGCCATAAAATCAGTTTGGAGGGCAGGCAAGTTATGGAAAACATTAGAGAAAGGTTGCCAGTTTCAGTGAGTTTTATCCGAAACTTTAAGAAAGCGGTTCGTCGCTTGTTTGGGCGATCGTACGCAACTTTCATTAAAGGCGGATATATTGTTGGAAATAGGGATCAGTGTGAATGCACATCATCGGTACATGTCTTTGTAAAATATAACAAAAGTAAGGCATAGTAAAGATACAGTAGCCTACACCAGATTTAACTGCCATTGTTGCATACATTACACCCACCACTGCAGCCTTTCTCACTTATGAACAGGTCATATTAAAAACAGCCCAGCACGTTCGTGACTAGCAAAAAATGTCATTGAAACATCTGTACGCCATACGTGCCGTCAACAATATTACAACTGGAGTCACAACAGCACACAAGTTGTCGTAACGTATTTTGAGACACCAGCGACATCGTGTCAAGCCACGTCACCCAGCGTTGCCGCGGTGTAGACATGCCCTTCGCTGATGCCTCTATATGAACCAACCAGATTATCGTTGTTCTCCCCCCCCCCCCATCTTATCTAGTCTTCGTTCAGTCTACCAGCTCCCTCACGAAGTTTTCCTCCTCCCTCCTTATTGCCTGGTTTCCCCCCCCTCTCTTCCTCCCCCTTCACCTTATTACTTGGATTCCCTCTTTCTCTCTCCCCTCGTTCTCTCCCTTTCTCCCTCCCTCCCTTCCTCCCTCCCTCCCTTCCTCCCTCCCTACTACCCGGTTTCTCTCTCCCTCCCTTCCTCCCTCCCTACTACCCGGTTTCTCTCTCTCCCTCCTTCCCTGTTTTCCTGTTTCCCTCACTACCTCTTTTTTTATTACCCCATTTCCGTCCCTGTTACTTCCCTCCCTCCCTATTACGAAGTTTCCCTCCTTCTCTTCCTCCTGTTACCTATTTTCCCTCCCTGCCTTTCTTCCCTGTTACCCAGTTTAGTCTCACTCACTTCCTCCTTCGTACCAATTTTCCTTTTTCCTTCTTTATTACAGTTTCTTTCCCTCCCGCCCTACTACCCAGTTGTTCTCCCTCCCTTACTCCTCGTTATCTTCCCCTCTCCCCATTACCAGTCCCTATTACTGGGTTTCCCTCCTTTCCTCCCTCCCTCCACTCCCATTTGTCTCTACCATTTGCCATCTCTTGACAATTTCCGTACGTAATAACCCTCACTCTCTCCTTCTCTCTCCCTCCCCTCCCCTCCTCTTCCCTCCTTCCATCCTTTCCCTCCCTCTCTCTCCCCCCTCTCCTTCCTTTCCTCACTCATTCCCTTCTCTCTTTCTCTCCTTTTTCTTCCCTACTTTCCTTCCTCCCTCACTCCCTCCTTTGTATCCATCCATTATTCCCTCCTTTACTCTCTCTCTCTCTCTCTCTCTCTCTCTCTCTCACACTCACACACACACACACACACACACACACACACACACACACACACACACAATCTTGTCGTCCATTTTATCAATCCTTCATACCATTATCGTCTTTCTTGTCCCTTTTTCTCTCTATTTTTGTGTAGTTTTTCTCATTCATGGATAAATAATACAAAAACTTCAATTCTTTTTTCCCCCAATCCAGATCACTGGGGATAAAACCACAGGGCAACATGGCTGTGCACTTAGTATTAACTTTATGATACTCTCCCTCCCAGATTTAGATTAAGCAGAGTTTGTTCTCCATTCAGAATTCTCATAAAATTTCGCATCGCTATTTCCACGCTGCTTGATAATCTTTCCCATTATTCCTGCCGGGTTAGGATTGAGATAGTGACGAGTGGTGTAATTCTTTCACCTTAACTTGGCCGATATTTTTCTCCTTAGCGGCTTTTTCCGTGCAGCTCGTTGGCAAAATAAGACAACACTGCAGCTCTACATCTTTGCTATAGCACTTCCTCGTGACTAGCACCATGTTCTTGTGTTAATCTACTGTAACAAGTCATTAGTCAAGCTGGAACTGTGGCTACGTTAGGCCAAGTTAGAATGAAAAGGGTATTGTAAACCTTCTTGCCCTGCCGCCAGTCGCTACGTTAGTTGGTTGGCCCAGATTTTTGTCCCTGTACAGATAATTTCACGTAACTCAATGGCAGAATAAGAATACTATGACTATACATACCTTCCTCAGCTCTTCTTCATGACTAGCATCACATTCTAGCGTTAACCTCTTATTAAGTTCAGTATTCAAGATGGGGAGATGGTAGTTTTGGTCATGTTAAGAGAAAAGTGGGTAAAGTCAGCCAGACCTTTGCTTCTGTGTTTCCATAGTCACCTTTCTTGATGCTAGCCTTCTCCGACACATGGAAGTATTATTGGTGCGGTTGCCAGGGAATCCATATCTGGCTCCATACTTTCTCAGTGAAACTTTCTTTGATGGAGATTTTCTCTCCCTGGGATTTAAACAGACCAGCTGTGAAAGTGGCCTATACGCTGAACATATAGCATTCATAGGCATAATTTACCACAGTCCCCCCCTACCCCCCCCCCAGAAAAAATCGAAGAAAAAAAATCGAAAATGCTAATAGCTACTGTATATTGTCGTTTGCATTTTTATTTTATACTTTATGAAGCACTTCCCCAGAAATGTCCCCTTCTCTCCGCTCATCACGCTCCCTCTCCCTATCTCTTCTTCCTCCTCCTCCTTCCCCTTGCCTTACATAACTACTTGCCTCGTTACCCACATTTTCTCTCGGCTATAATTGCCTTTATTCCCATCCTCTATCATCCTAGACATTCTCTCTCTCTCTCTCTCTCTCTCTCTCTCTCTCTCTCTCTCTCTCTCTCTCTCTCTCTCTCTCAGATGTTTTCTTCCTCTCCTCCTCTCCTTACCTTTCCCTCCTTCTCTATCTTCATACACATTTTATCCATCCTTCTTTCGTTCCTTTTCCCTCTTCTCCTTCAGGTTCCATCTCTGTAATCACTTGTATTTCATCCTATCTCTCACCCTCTGTTCTAGTCCATAGCTTTTTTTTTTTTGTCCCTTCCCTCCTCCTTCTCCTTCTCCGAATAATCTATCTATCTATATACCTAGGCTGCTTCCCCCAAGGAAAGGGAGGTAGCCGAGACAGGACGACACAATCTCCATTTACTCATCCATTTAAACACATTCATTCACATCTTAGCCCCAAAGGGGAGAACGGACAGATCCTCACCGCACCACACCGCACAAGGGTCAACTGCGCAATGCAATCAGTGACATCCGCAGCAGGGCCCGACAGCAGAGCTGGTTTACCCCTGCCACATCATAACATACCCATCCCCTTACCCGCACCTGACCTGACTAGCTGATCCGAATAATAATAATAATAATTATTACTATTATTATTATTAGTAGTAGTAATAGTAGTAGTAGTTGTAGTAGTACTAGTAGTAGTAGTAGTATTTTTATTATCATTATCATTATAAGAATAATGATAATAATGATGAAATAATAAATGAATTATAATGATAATAATAAGAATGACAATAATAATGAAATAATAAACTAATAATAAGTATAGTAATAGTAATAATAATAATAATAATAATAATGATAATAATAATAATAATAATAATAATAATAATAATAATAATAATAATGATGATGATAATAATAATAATCCATCCATCCATCATCCAATCCTATGTTGCCCCATGAGAAGCGTAGGAGCCCTGGGCTAGGCAAGTTGGTCCTGACATTTAAGATGAGAGTGATAAGCCCCACTCATCTTGAGCAATGTACCCCAGCCACCCCTTGGATATAGCCTAAACCTTCACCGGCTCAATCCGATTGGAGCTCAGTAATTACCCACTAAACCACCAGGCGCAAAAATTTGACTATATGGTTACCACCCAGTGTAGTAAATGGTTTCCTGATGTACAGGAAACGATTTGGCTTGTCACTTAGTGTAGAGGCACCCACAGGCAAAATGGAGAGGAAAGAATGAAGGAAAGAAAGAAGAATGAGTGTAAAGTAACCCGTAGGCAGAAGAACGAGGAAAGAATGAAGGAAATAAAGACAGAAGAGAATGGAAGGAAAGAAAGGTGAAGGAGAGGAAAGGGCAGACACCTGAGTGCAGTACTACATCGTGAGTGGACGGTAAGCACCCCTTCCTACCACAATAATAATAATAATAATAATAATAATAATAGTAGTAGTAGTAGTAGTAATAATAATAATAATAATAATAAAAACAGCCTTTCCTTTCCCGTTTCCTTGCTTTTCTCACCAACTGTATCTCTAATCTTGTTTTGTGTTTCCCCCCTCTCTCTTTTACCTCCTTCCTTAGCCCTCTCCTTTTCCCTCCCCACTACCCTCCTTTCCGTAATGAGTACTATACAAGAGAGATATTGCTCCCACTCTTCTCCTTCTTCTCTTATTCCAACTCTATTTCTCTCCACACTCCTTCCCTCCTTCTCTGATTCCAAACTCTATTTCTTTGCATTCACCTCTCCTTCTCTCCCCATGACGTTGCTTCTCTCTTCGTCTCTCCAAGTTGTTTCTCTCTTCGTTTTTCCTAATCTCATCGTCATTTCTTACTGTCTATTTATGACATATACATTGTTTCTCTTATCTACTTGGGCACATAATTTGCCTCCTATTCCATTTCCTGGTTTTATCATTTCTGTAGTCTGATGAAACATTCCCTTTTTCTTATTCTTGTTGTGTCCAAACTAATTTATTTATTCGAGGATATACTCTTAGGCTGGAGAGGTTGGGTACAGCCTTCAATTCCCCGTTCACTATCATCGATCTCTCAAAGCTCTGTAAAATTGTATGGATATAGCAGGAGCACAGAGAAAGACACTACCGAAATCAAAGGGTTAAGTCAGGTGTCACAGCTTCCTCTACTTGATCCTACCCATACTGTACTGATTTTGTTCTAAAATGGCCTCATATGATTGTCCTCATATCTTCAGTGGTGTGTTATAACATTAGAAGAACACGGATTCGTACTAGTCACGAAGAAGTGTAATGAAAAGGATGTAGAACCTGAGTATTGTCTTTTTCTTCCACTGACCTGCATGAAATAAGTTGCAAAAAGACGAAAATCTGGCTCAGGTTAAGGTAAAATGACTAACACAGTCCACTTAGGTCTCGGTCCCACTGATGTTTTCCACGCCTCTATTTGTGAGATTCGTTATTATGTTACTGGAAATTGGTCAGGGAGCTCACAGGCGAACAAAATAATGACTTTGAAATTTATCTCCTTACATCAGAGCTAATCATGTAAAGGGCTGATATGACTGGGGTTCGCACAAAGGGTGTGCGGTTTCAAAAATTATTTGCTGTCTGAAAGGACGTGAGCTAGATCCCAGGATGAAACATGGACAAATCTGACGTTTAGATTTCATTAAAACAGACTCATGATCCACACGAATACCCAACCACATGACTTAAAAATAACACCACTGATACCATCAGACAAGCCCTGAATGAGACAGCCTTATGATGTATTCAGTTTGAAAGGTGAGTTTTTGGGTTGATGTGAGGATGTGTGAAGATACTTAGCAAGGCCTCGGAAACAGGCTTTAAAAGTCAACCCCCAGACTCAGGTAAAAAAATCTACGAGACTGTCAATCAGGATTAGTGTAATGTCATCAGCAAACTATTTGAACTCTTTCTCCTGCGACCTATTTCCATAGCTGAGCAAAATCAATAGGCCAAAATGAAATTCTGAGTTTGTAATTCACATCTTTATGACTCGTTTTGCGTGCGAGTTTTCCGAAGCTAAACAAAATCGTGTGCAGCCAGTCAAATTTCAATTTAGTGATCAGCATCCTAAATCCTTAACAGTCGTGCTTCGGCAATTATATTTAGCCAGTAAAATCTTCTGGGGATAGTCGGAATTGAATACGAATGTATTAAGTCATTGCAAAAAGGATAGCTTATCGCTGGGCTTTATGGCAGGCAGTAAGAGCTGTTTCAACGTAAACCCAATCCTCAGGATTATCCCTGGAACAGCCGGGATTCCATTTCACTACACCTACTACCACTCCACTCCCACTGGACTATCACCTCACTAGGTATCTTGTAAATCTGTGAGGGTATTGAGAGTAATATTTTCCTGAAGGATCAGGGATAATGGAGAAGGAAGTTTATTGTAGTACTTAGCTTCTCCTTGTTATTTTGGGTATTACTGTTAACGCTTCAAGGTTCCTGTGGCTCATTCTCATCTTAAATAATTTGGCGTTAGTTGGAACTGAATATCTATAATTGTCCTGATCAAGAGAGGGTTAATGGTACCGATGTTCATGCTTTCAGTTTCCTGTGACGAAGGCCCGTCTCGTTGCTTAAGGAGGTTCCCTAACACCTTTTCCTTAGCGATTTGTTTTTGGATGTGGCTGGTTAGTATAATTTTGTACTTTTTATGAAGGGTATGGTTGCATTGGAATGAATTAAAAAACACTGAGGAGGATAGCATGATGTAATAAACAAAATAAATCGCTTAGGCAGAGGTGTTAGGAAGCTTCCATAACCGACGAGAATACAGGTTTGAGTTTTATCTAAATAACATCAGCTGAGAGAGAGACAGAGAGAGAGAGTTGCCCCGATTATAAGAGGGTTAACAAATTCCTAGCATTCACCTACGTGGCCTTACCTTAGATATTTAAAGAGAGCAGAGGAATAATCCAAGTAATAAAGTAAAATGATAAGGAATGAAGAAAAAAAGTTTGTGCCGAACAGACAATTGTAAAGCAATTGAATGGAAAAATTGAATTCAGTGCTCGTCACTCCACTAATCCAATGACCTAGACCCGTTTAATCGTCGGTTAGGGAAGCTCGCTAACACCTTTTCTTAAACTACTTATTTTGCTTATTACACCTTGCTCTTCTCCTCAGTGACACATATATCATTTTAATGTCGCCTTATCGTCATACTCTACGTAGATACACATGAAAAGGGACATTAATCAGCCATATCTAAATAATAAAGTCAAGTTGTGTATGTATGTCTGTTTGTGCGTTTGTTCGTTTCCTTCACGAGAACGGTAATTGATATCGACCTCAATCCTTTTGTAGTATGTCGGAGTAGGTCCAGAGAGTGTCAAAATAATACCAAACAAAAAGTTTGGCTAACACACACAACGCAACGGCGCAAAATTGTCTGAAATCGCGACACACGAATAAAAAAAATGGTTAGGATTGGTCATTTTTGGTCCAATAACGGCATGGAAACAAAGGTAATGGTATTTGCAAACATTTTGTGGCAGAAAAGCTATTAGTAAATGCCACAAATTTTGGCAGGCAAGCATTAGTCCAAAATTATATCGCTAAGAAACAGGTCCTTCACTGATGAGAATATGTACTCTAGTTTGATTTCTGCTTCCTCCAGACGATGTTATTCAGTTTAAGCAAGACCATTAATAGTAAAATTGTTAATCACTGCTTCTAACCCCACCAATTCGATGATCCTATCCAGCCCTGAATAAAATCGTGTGGAGGTAGCGAGAACTAAGCATGCGATACGTCTGTGTGATGAAGGGGTGAGGAAAATGATAAGAGCGTCAGATCCAATGTACTTTCGATAGAGTATAGCTACCAAAGGGAATATGCAATGATGATGAAGGGAAACTGTACCTTACCTAATTAGAAATGGAGATTGTAATTAACGTGAATGGGGAGGGAGCTGTACAGAGAGAGAGAGAGAGAGAGAGAGAGAGAGAGAGAGAGAAACACTTTTTTTTTACCCTCTTCAGTAGTCGAAATTTCCTAAGCTGAATAAAATCGTCAGTTGGTATCGATATTAAAGTGAGAAAACAGTCATCGGATCGGGGGGGATGACATTATATTTACTGAGATAAACTTCAAATGGTTTTAGACATTAATATTATGTTGCCTTTTTTACGTTCCATTTTATAATATGTCCACAGAATTTAACACCAGAATTCCGTTTTTTAGATTCATGGCTACCTGGAAAGGTGATTTCCTAGATTATCCAAATTAACTGTGCTAATGTATACCATAAGATATATTTTTTAATTCCATACCAGCCTAAAGAAAATAGATACATACAACAACAACAACAACAACAACAACTACTACTACTACAACTAATAATAATAATAATAATAATAAAAATAATAATAATAATAACGACGATAAGAAGAAGAAGAAGAAGAAGACGAAGAAGAAGAAGAAGAAAAAAAAGAAGAAGAAGATGAAGAAGGGGGAGAAAAGATGGAAAATATAAATAAATATACAGTATACCAACAATATAGTAACGAAAGAACGGAATAAACAGGAATATGTAAATAAATTTAAATACAATATTAGGAAAGACGTTCTAGCAGTGAATGGGTTAATACTGCCCCCATTGCTGCCGAGATCAAAGAGACCGAGGCTTGACTGTCCGAACCCCGTGTACTTAGGCAAATGGACGAGAGCTACAGTTTCGAGTGGAGGATGGGGGGGAGGGAGATGGAGGGTGGCGGTGGTGGTGAGAAGGGGAAAGATGGTGACTGAAGAGAGAAGGTTGATGATGATGATGGCAGGGAGGGATAGTGCTACTGGTGATAGGGAAAGGTACTGGTGGTGGAGATGGGGCAAACAGTGATGTGTTGTTGAAGTTTGTACATCATCGGTACCTGTGAAAAACTGTGAAGTGTTGTCAAGCATTAAGTGTAATTGCAATTAGTAAAGTATGTATAGCTCCAGTGCTTGTGAAAATAGTGAAGTTCGAAAGCATTAAGTGTAACCATTTGGAAAATAAAGACAGTGATTTTTGAGAAGCCAGTGTTTATTTTCGCCTCAGCTGATCTTGTGTGCTGTACACCCTAAGGCTGACCAGAAGGAAAACAACTCACTGCGCAACGCCCTTCCTGTACTGCACTACTGCTGTTGAAGCCTGTGGCAGTGTGGGGTGGGGACGTAACAATAGTAATAATAGTTAGCGACAGTGCAGAAGAAATAAATACCTCTGTGTAGCTCTCGGGACGAATAAAGAAGCAAGGGACAGGCACAGAAACTCCTAGATCACGTCATTGAACACTTTATAGACTCTCAGCACGACAAAGCTGAGTCAATATTCCTTGGGCCTCTAAGGGAACCGTGGATCTGACTAAGACAGTGGACACGGGCTCACATCATCTTACATCACAGAAGGCTTGCATAAACCCCACTGACTCCGAATACGACAATTCCGCCAATTCTATACTATGACAGTGATAATTCAGCTGCATTGTACATTACACACCTGGGTGCAGGTAAAACACTTGGGGACAAGAACGGGCATAGTTGACCCTCCAGCCTTCAAATGTTTGGCAGGAAAATAGCGTCCTTTATCCCGAACATCGTTTGAAGGGATCATCCCAAGCCAACTACACTTAGAACGGATCAGAGAACGTCAAACTTCTGGGGGAGTGTCTCAGTTATGTTCAGCCTCACTGAGACAGACTCATCGAGTAAGCTTATTGAATACTATAATCAAGTCTGCCCATTTGGTTTTCCATTATATATCTCGGAACCAAGGACAGCCTTGGCATTGGCTCCTTCATAAGTTCAGACTTAGCATGGGTCATCCTTCACCCAAATCTTTACTAGTTACCATGAACGCTTGGACAGTGGCCTGGCGCCTGATGTCAGTCGTCGGGGCCATGTCATCCTGCCTTCTACTCCGCTGGAAGCTGCAGCCAAAGAACCACATCTTAAGTATCTTGGCATCTGAAGACGCAGCCCAGCGGAAGCCATCTCACCGGACACTGAAATCTTTAGACTGTACACACAACCCCTCCTTGCCCACCAGTCTTAGGTATATACACTGGGCCGTCCTAACATCTCATGGTCACACACAATCATGCACCACAATTACATCCTTTCACACCACCTACATTGCACACACACACACACACACACACACACACACACACACACACATAGTCTCTCTCTCTCTCTCTCTCTCTCTCTCTCTCTCTCGTTTTTACCTTGCTTAACTGTCTGGCACAAGAGCAAATACCCTTCACGTACTCCCCTCCCTCGCCATGTATTTCCCTAATATTAGTTTCCATCCATTTGTTTCGTATCTTAGTAAAGCTTGTATATTTTTGTATGAATAAATAATAACTGTATGGATGTTTGGCCCTATTTCTTCTAGAACCCGACACATCGGCTTTCGTCACAGTACATGAAACTTTTTTTTTTCTCATGTAGACAAAATAACACCAACAGCTTTGTATTCCTGGCCATTGACTAACTCGGCTGTTCTTTTGGGCCAAAGGGCATATTTTCCCTAACCATCTGCTGACTCCAACTGTCACAACTCTACACAAGAAAGATGACGTGAGAGCAAAATTACTGCATTTTTTTTCACTGTTTTAGGGATTTTATGTTGGTTTGTAGATGGGGACAAAAGTTCGCCTATTATTTCACCTATTTTCTTCTCATAAACTGAGAACCGTTTGGTATATTTTTCTGCTTAGATATAATTCACTGAGTATATAGTTGATCAAGGAGGAAAACGATGAAAATGCACTAAGTATGAAATAGACACAGTGGAACAGTCAGTGAATTATTGTTCCTGACTGTATCATGCACTCTCATTATATCCAAGTTATGCTTTTTAGGAGACTTAGATTTTGTCATATATTCGTTATTCTTCATACACCCACCACCGTGCATAGGAAATGCTGTTCTCATCCTGATATGTTTTGTTTTTTTGGTTGTCTGCAAAATGTCTGAAGAGCTTGCTAACGCATAGAAACAGATGCCATAATTATTGTTTTCACTGTAACAAACAGCTGCGTGCTGTCTTTTATACAACCACTCACACCATAAAGCAACATCCACACGCTCGAACTCGCGTGTACAATCCAATTGGTGTGGTTAGACTGACAGCTGAATTTGTGTATGTGTACGAACTTTTCTACAGCATACAATTTCAGCTTCGTGTATCTTATGAAAGCGTTGAATTCATAACCATAACTGTAGACCTGAGATATTCATGCATGCTCCAAGTATCTTGGCTAAAAGAGAAAACGTTCTGAAATTCATATCGATAAATCAAAGAAAAATGATGATGCAATCAAGAGGTATGAAGGGAGGTACTATACTTGTACATTCTGTAAATACTTTACTTTGTTCTGTGCGCGTGTTCTGTTCTCTAATAATGTATAATCGAAAACGATCATTTATATGCACGCTAGGAGTCAAAGCCTCTTGCCGTTAAATGTGGGTGGACGATCGAACATAGGTCAAATACGGTTTATTTCAGACGTACCCAGCTACAGTTCACATCCACCACCCAAAATAAAACTCTAACACTCGCCAGAATTTGTTGTTGTGGAAGATGAATTTTGGAAATATAATCCTCTTCTACTGCGTGTGCATTTTTACAGCCACATGCTTAACCATAGGTTTTTAAAAATTAGAATGATTACAAACACTCATTATGCAGATAAATCCTTCAGATGACGAGCTGTCCACTCACACTAGTATTGTAACAAAATAATTGGAAATTTTATGAAAAAATCATATACTCATAAGGTATAAATACCTTTTCAGTTTCTCTTTGAAGTAACTGCACATATTATTAGTTTTTTTCGACAGATTTCTGCACATAAATAAACTTACCTAACGTTACATGGACTGAAAAACCTACGATAGACCATAGCATCCAATAAGGTTGATGTGTGGGAGGGTGGAGGGTTGGGGGAGGATGGAGTGTGTGTCCGGGTGTGTGTGTGTGCGTAGGGGGGGGAAGGGGTAAGGTAAAGAGAGGGTAGGTCTAGGTGGAAAGTTACTGGTATTGGCGCTGTGCTTGTTACTGCTGAAGAAAGCAGTGAAGGTGGTGGGGCCTTGGAGAAGTGATGTTTGGGGTGGGTGGGGGAATCAGTTTGGTGATGGTGCAGGGGGACTTACGGTGATGAAAGGGTGAAATGGTGATGATGGCGGAGGAGGAATTATTAATCACACGAATTAATCGATGATAATAACGATTTTTTTAACTGCCTGTAACCAAGGGGCCGACTCGTAATCAAGAGGCCGACTCGTAGCCAAGGGAACGATTCATAACCAAGGAGACATCTCGTAACCCAATGTCCGACTCGTAACCAAGAGGCCTTTTCCAATCCAAGGGTCCAGATCTTGTAAGTTTGTGTCGGTTCTATATAGTTATTAGTCTCAGTATTGTCTGTATAATTTTTTTGGTTGAATAAAATCGTTTGGCGTTAACAGGAATACACTGCAGGCACTAGAGTTGCCCCGGCCATTAGAGTGTGGAGTTCATTCATTTTCACTGATTCCGTAGGGTGTGTATAGTTTCCGGCCTGTGATAGTGGCTGTGTAAAATTTTGGTCCGGTGATTGGTAGGGTCAAAGCAGTAATCACTCTGTAGTCCCCTTGGCCCCAGCACGGTATACAGCTGGCTGGGAGTGTAGGGAAAAGAGTGTACCGACTTTAAAAGCCACTTGGTCGCTGGTGTGAATTGGTATATATATAGATGCTATACACGGATGTATAAAGTGTATAACGGAGTGACAGCCAGTTTCATACTATCCCCTATGAGGTATAGGAATCCGAGGCTAGGTCATCATAGCCCTGTACATTTAAGGGTAGAAGACCCGCCCACTCCCCTTTCATGGCATTACATAATCAAAAACCTCCAGCCATCTGTTGGAAGATCGAGCCTATTCAAGGTGGTCACTCCAACCGGGGAGTTCTAACCACTTGACCAAGGCTTGACAGGAAACGGCCACAGGTTTATACATTTATTGGAAATCAATTGAATACTGTAAACAGTTTTTATGATGGCAGTGAAGCATACATAAGAGTAGGTGGATGTCAGAGTGGGATTTAGTATCAGTTAGAGTGAAACATGCATATACATCGTCCATGGTTATCACACACACACACACACACACACACACACATATATATATATATATATATATATATATATATATATATATATATATATATATATTCTATCCTATATATCTTGGCTGCTTCCCCCAAGGAAAGGGAGGTAGCCGAGACAGGACGACACACTCCCCATTTACTCATCCATTCAAACACATTCATTCGCATCTTAGCCTCAAAGGGGAGAACGGACAGATCCTCACCGCACCACACTGCACAAGGGTCAACTGCGCAATGCAATATATATATATATATATATATATATATATATATATATATATATATATATATATATATATCTATATATATATATATATATATATATATATATATATATATATATATATATATATATATATATATATATATATATATATATATATATATATATATATATATATATATATATATATATATATATATATAGATAGATAGATAGATAGATAGATATTGTTACGGAACAGAGAAAGATAATGTACACTTTAAGTGAGACTACTAAAAATCACTACTGTCCCGTAAAGTTCCAGGTTCAAAACAAAAGAGTTAGATAAAATTACAAGTTAAAGTTTAATGCACAAACTAACAACAAAACATTCAGGACTCATAAGGACAATGTAATGGCAAAAAAAAAAAACAGGTTAAATATATGGTTAACTGCAATAGCCTCTATTAACACGAAATTAGCAAGAGTAAATTTACCTAAGTCAGCCCTGATAAAATGAAAATACACTGGGTAATGCTCAGTTAATGCAAGATAAATTATTACAGATACAAACTATTATTAATGATGACTGACATAAAGAACCTTTACATAAATTACAAAAAAAAAACTCACTAGGCCTACAAATCAACACCTTATGCTATACAGTACAAGGAAAAAATGCAATAACAGTTATACTCAAATTACACAGCTGCTAGATGGTTGGAGACTTCCTGAGTACTCACAATAATAACTGTACAGGGGAGGACAGAGATGTGAACAAAATGAGGAGCAGATCTAAGTGGCAATGATGCAGAGACTGAGCTCATTATATAGGGGCCAGCAGAGCTTGATACAACTTTTAAGAAGGACGCGCAAATGAAGCCACGGGGACAAAGAGTTGACAATCCCGCTCTGAACAATAGAGATGACGACTTACTCTACTATAACGGTAGAAGGGGGGAACTGAGGCAGAACACGCTCGTGATCAAACATGCAGCATACTGTGCGTTAAAATTACACAAAGGATGATGAAATCATAGGCTATGTAACACCTCCCCACAAAGGAAAAGAAATTTACAAAGGAAATTTCTTATTACTCTAAAACAATCTGTCTAAAGTCTAGATGAGCAATCTGCAATAACATTTTCTTTCCTAGTGTTACAAAACATGAGATCTCCCTAGCACGTTCAGTCATAGGTACTTGCCAGTATCCCTTTAACAAATCAAACTTACTTATGTACCTAGCCTTTCCGATCTTGCCTATGCAATCTTCCACACAAGGGAGAGGGTAAGTGTCTGTTTTAGTTATCTGATTAACACGTCTGTAGTCGATGCAAAGCCGCTGTGACCCACCTGGCTTAGGGACCAGAGTGACAGGAGAACTCCACTCGCTCTGACAGGGCTCAATCATCTTGTGGTCCAACAGGTAGCCAAGCTCCTTCTGGATGAGAGGAACTTTCACTGGGTTCACACGGTACGGAGGCAATTTAATTGGCTTTGCGTTTCCAACATCGACATCATGCATCAACACAGTGGTTCTTCCTGGAGTGGCACGGAACACTTGCGGGTACTCCTGCAGTAATGCCGAAAACTCCTGTCTTTCCTCGGGAGGTATATGAGCAAGCTTAGTCTGGAGATCATTCATGATATCAGGATTCTTCCCCAAACTATCACTCAGGCTCATACTGCATGGGAGAGCTTCACTTGCAGACTTGGGTGGAACAGCTACAGTGCAGACTGGATTATTTTCGTCCCGCCTGTGATATAACTTTAGCATGTTGATGTGACAAAGTTGCTTGTTCTTTCTACGATCTGGTGTGGCGATGACATAGTTGACATCACTGAGTTTTTTCTCCACGAAATAAGGACCACTAAACTTGGCTTGAAGAGGTTGCCCATGAACTGGTAGCAGAATCAAAACCTGATCTCCTGGCTGAAAGTGGCGTAACCTGGACTTCTTATCATACCAAGTCTTCATCTTCTGAGCAGCTCCTAAATTCTCTCTCGCCAGCTGTAAAGCAGTGGACAGCCGTTCTTTGAACTTCATCACATACTCCAGCAGGTTGACGTCATCTTCCTCCGAGAGCCAGCATTCCTTGAGTAACTTAAGGGGTCCTCTTACTTCATGGCCAAACAGTAGTTCAAAAGGTGAGAAGCCCAGTGATTCATTTGGAGATTCTCTTGCGGCAAACACAACGAATGGAAGACCTTTATCCCAGTCTTTCTGATGTTCCAAACAGTATTTCTTGAGCATCGATTTGAGTGTTTGATGATATCTCTCCAACGCTCCTTGGGTCTGGGGATGGTAAGCTGAAGACGTGATCTGGGTGATGCCCAACTCTTTCAGAGACTGATTGAAAACATTTGACATGAAATTACTTCCCCTGTCTGACTGTATCTCCTTGGGCAGACCAAACTTTGTGAAGAACCCTAGCATTTCCTTAACCACGTTCTTTGCTGAGATATTTCTAAGTGAAATGGCTTCAGGATAACGAGTAGCCATATCAATCATGGTCAACACATAAGAAAATCCTGAAGAAGTCTTAGGAAGAGGGCCCACAATATCCACCAACACACGGGTGAAAGGCGCCTCAAAAGGAGGAATGGGAACTAGAGGTGCAACCTTTTTGGTCTGATTACACTTCCCCACAACTTGACAGGTGTGACAAGACGTACAATACCAGGAAACATCCCTGAAGATACCTGGCCAGTAGAAGTGTTTCAAAATGCGTGCCACAGTCTTCCTCACTCCAAGGTGTCCTGCCAAACTGGAATCATGAGCCACTCTAATGATATCCTGCCTACAAACACGAGGGATGACAACTTGATGTACAACCTCCCATTCACAGTCGGCTAATGCTGTTGGGGGTCTCCACTTCCTCATAAGTACTCCTGACTTTACATAATAACAAGTAGAAGCACCAGCTGACTCTTCCTCACTGCAAGCAGAGTTAGCTAGACCTTTCAACTCAGGGTCAGCAACCTGCAACTCAACCAACTCTTGACGAGACAATTATCAACACTACGGGGTACTGCCTCATCTGGTGAGTGGTCCAAATTAGCAAGAAAAGTGTCAGCTAGGATAACATCATCATCATCATTATCCTCTAAGTCACCAGTAACTTTAGACTTAGCCCTAGTGACAGCACATGCAGGGAACACATCAGGGACACCACAATCCTGGGCCGCAGCCACTGGCTCACCAGACAACTGAGGAGCTGCACACACTTGACTTCCACCAATATCATTTCCAAGTAAGAAAGTTACACCTGACATTGGGAGTGTCTCAGCCAACCCAACCATAACGGAACCATTAGCAAAACCAGACTCTAAATTCACTCTGCACAGAGGGACAGAGAAGTAATTATTCCCTACACCTTGTAAGATTACAGTTTCATCAGAGGAATTAACATTAGAGCCTAGAACACTGGTCAGCATAAGGGATTGGCAAGCACCTGTATCACGATATATTTTAACTGATTTCCTGTCATTACTGTCCAGAGGACTGACAAAACCATCAGACAGGAAATTAGCACATGAACTCTTGAGAGTGTCACCCACGTTACTGCTCAAAAGAGGAGCTCCATCATGAGAATTTAAGTTACCCCTCAAAGCAGGTTCAGTTAACTCAGTTAAAGAATTCTGGGAACTCTCAAGAGTGGACACTAGACCAATTGACTGAATATTTAAAGACTCCTTTTTGTTCACATCACGCTGTCTCCTGAAACATTTCTCCGTAGTATGACCAAGCTTACTACAATAAGTACATTTACTTTTCTGAAATCTAGAGGTGGAGCTGGTATTTACTTCCTGAGAAACATCATCTTTATTCTCTTTCCTGTTACCTGTACTTTGAGTAGAGGCATCGTACTTACTCTCAGCTTTCCCTTTTTCTCTAGAATATCTCTTGTGAGTGAGAACATATTCATCAGCTAAAACTGCAGCATCAGACAAATTATCTATTCTTTTCTCATCAAGATATAGGCTTACATCTTGATAAATACACCTCTTGAAGTCCTCCAGCAAAATCATCTGCTTAAATTTACCAAAATCTGAATCCACATTCTTAGAATTTAACCACTGCTCTAACAGATCTTCTTTGATTTTTGCATACTCAACATGGGATTGCTTATCTTGCTTGTAAGTTGTCCTAAATTTTACTCTATAAGCTTCAGGAACAAGCTCATAGGCCTTAAGAATCAAGCTCTTAACTACATCATAATTATCAGATTGATCCTGAGGCAAAGATGCATAAGTTACTTGAGCTATACCGGTGAGAACAGTTTGAAGGAGTACTGCCCAATACTGTTTGGGCCAATTAAAACTCGTAGCTACCCTCTCAAACAACTGAAAATACTTTGTTAAATCAGATTCATTAAAAGGAGGGACAAGTTTAACATTTTTAGCCACATCAAAATCATCAGAGCTAGATGATCCAGTTCCACCTTGTTTCATGCGATACTCATGGTCTGCCTGAATCCTAGCAATTTCAACTTGTGCCTCAGCCTCCTTAGAACGGGCCTGAAATTCAGCCTCCTTAGCATTTGCTTGAAATTCAGCCTCCTGAATACGAGCCTGAGACTCAGCCTCCTTAGCACGTGCTTGAAATTCAGCCTCCTTAACACGAGACTCCGCCTCCTTAGCCTGAGCCTCCTGCAGGGCTAGCTGTAACTTAGCTAATTCAATCTGCGTTTGCTCATTTGGAGGAGTTACATTAAACAAGCTTTCAGTAATCATGTCAACAATTTGATCTTTAGAATGATGAGAGCGAACAGCAATTCCCAATTGTTGAGCAACAAGCTTAAGTTCATTCTTTGTTCTGTTTTCTACATCCAACACTGTTTGCACATTTGACAAAAAATCTTTGGCTTCATCAAGCGTAGTAATAGTAGACATCATGAATAAATCACAGTCACAAAATATCAAACAATATCCTTATGATAATATCCTGAATATCCTGATATGAGGTCGCCAAATTTATGTTACGGAACAGAGAAAGATAATGTACACTTCAAGTGAGACTACTAAAAATCACTACTGTCCCGTAAAGTTCCAGGTTCAAAACAAAAGAGTTACTCGTAGATAAAATTACAAGTTAAAGTTTAATGCACAAACTAACAACAAAACATTCAGGACTCATAAGGACAATATAATGGCAAAAAAAAAAAAACAGGTTAAATATATGGTTAACTGCAATAGCCTCTATTAACACGAAATTAGCAAGAGTAAATTTACCTAAGTCAGCCCTGATAAAATGAAAATACACTGGGTAATGCTCAGTTAATGCAAGATAAATTATTACAGATACAAACTATTATTAATGATGACTGACATAAAGAATCTTTACATAAATTACAAAAAAAAAAAAACTCACTAGGCCTACAAATCAACACCTTATGCTATACAGTACAAGGAAAAAATGCAATAACAGTTATACTCAAATTACACAGCTGCTAGATGGTTGGAGACTTCCTGAGTACTCACAATAATAACTGTACAGGGGAGATGTGAACAAAATGAGGAGCAGATCTAAGTGGCAATGATGCAGAAACTGAGCTCATTATATAGGGGCCAGCAGAGCTTGATACAACTTTTAAGAAGGACGCGCAAATGAAGCCACGGGGACAAAGAGTTGACAATCCCGCTCTGAACAACAGAAATGACGACTTACTCTACTATAACGGTAGAAGGGGGGAACTGAGGCAGAACACGCTCGTGATCAAACATGCAGCATACTGTGCGTTAAAATTACACAAAGGATGATGAAATCATAGGCTATGTAACAATATATATATATATATATATATATATATATATATATATATATATATATATATATATATAGATGTATATATATATAGATAGATGTATATATATATATAATATATATATATATATATATATATATATATATATATATATATATATATATATATATATATATATATATATATATATATATATATATATATATCATCCATTTGAATATCCACTGCAGGACCGGCCTATCCCGACCGAAGTTGGGTCGATACAGCCAATGTATCTCTACCAAGTGGTTTAGGCTGTCTAGTAGAGACTGTATGTAGGGTGAGAAGTGCTTGTAAGTGTAAAGGCCCTCTCCCACTTCGGTGAAAGTGTGGAAGATAAAGTTACGATGTGTCAAAAATCCCTAATCGTGGGTATTCGTAATCAAAATCTTGTCCCTTCGTGGCATGGCGCCGATACATCGCACGAGGTGGAAATTTGTCGTGGGGGGCCGCGACGTTTTCATGCTGCATGAAAACGTCGTGGCCTTCCACGATTTTGTAAAATTTCACAGATTAGTCATAGACAACAAGGCGACGCCTCGGCGACGTCAGCAATTACCCGGCATATAAACCGCATATGATCGCCGACATTGGCGAGGCGTCGGTGGTGAAAAAAACCGTTGAGATATCATACGGTCATACGGCGAAGCATCGGCAATGTATCGGCGATGCATCGGTGAGGTTAATACGACATAGCCTACGTAAACCGTACGATATGTACCGGGTTGTGCGACAGTAATATTTCATCTTATGAATGTCGGTGATATATCGCCGACATTTCGCGGATGAACCGTCGATTAATCGCCTTAAATACGCCGATGACGGCGAGGCACCTGCGATGACCTCGGCGTTTTGTCTGCGAGGTGAGTGCGATGCATTCGCCGACACATCGACGATACATCGTCGACAGCACGCCGCCGATGTACCTTCATCGCCGTTGAGTCGCCATAAAAAAAACGTTAAAATTTGAATTTAGAATAATGCTTGTGCATTACGCCGACATATCGGCGATATGTCGGCTACTAGTCGCCAGTTATATCGTATACTCCGCCGAGGTTTCAGAGTTTTGTTTGTACTGGTGTCGCCGGTATTACGCCGACACCACGATTCTTCGTCAGAATCGTCGACACATCACCGACTTCGGCCACGATTTTCATCGTGGCTTCATCGTGCCTATTTACGCCGAAGTGGGAGAGGGCCTTAACGGTTTTTTTATGGCAACTCAATGGCGATAAAGGTACAACGGCGGCGTGCTGTCGACGATGTATCGTCGATGTGTCGGCGAATGCATCGCACGCACCTCGCAGACAAAACGCCAAGGCCATCGCAGGTGCCTCGCCGTCATCGGCGTATTTATGGCGATTAATCGACAGTTCATCCGCGAAATGTCGGCGATATATCACCGACATTCATAAGATGAAATATTACTGTCGCACAACCCGGTACATATCGTACGGTTTACGTAGGCTATGTCGTATTAACCTCACCGATGCATCGCCGATACATTGCCGACTCTTCGCCGTATGACCGTATGACATCTCAACGTTTTTTTTCACCTCCGATGCCTCGCCGATGTCGGCGATCATACGCGGTTTATACGCAGGGTAATCGCCGATGTCGCCGAGGCGTCGCCTTGTTGTTTACGACTGATCTGCGAAATTTTACAAAATCGTGGAGGGCCACGACGTTTTCATGCAGCATGAAAACGTCGTGGTCCCCCACGACAAATTTCCACCTCGTGCGACGTATCGGCGCCATGCCACGAATAGACAAGATTTTGATGACGAATACCCACGATTAGGGATTTTTGACACATTGTGACTTTATCTTCCACACTTTCGCCGAAGTGGGAGAGGGCCTTTAATTGTTGTGCTGGAGTGGCTTTGGATTTGTGTGTAGTCTGTGAACCAAGTGTAATTGGCCCACACAAGCCCACTGGGTGCAAGCATACTTTATAGTATGCGACACTGGTTCAACCACAGCACCCCTTTTGTCCGCGAAAGTAGTACGTGGCCAGGTGATCACTCCCAAAGTTAATTACCCTGGCGGGACGCGAACCCTGGTTCACCCGTGCACGAAAATGCAGACTTTACCACTGTGCTCTCTCTCCCAGGGTTCACCCGTGCACGAAAATGCAGACTTTACCACTGTGCTCTCTCTCTCTCTCTCTCTCTCTCTCTCTGTATATATATATATATATATATATATATATATATATATATATATATATATATATATATATATATATATATATATATATATATATAATGGACGAGATTACAAGTATGAGGAGTTGTGGAGTGAGGCATGTAAATTTTAATTAACTGTGACAGGTGGAGACAAATCTGATGTATGTAGATGATGCTGTAGTGTTTGCCATTAGTGAACCGGTTTGTGTGTGTGTGTGTGTGTGTGTGTGTGTGTGTGTGTGTGTGTGTTTACATGTACATTTGTGAGAGTGAACGTGTGTGCATGTGCGTTTGCATGCGTCTTATCCCTTGTGCATATGCCTGTGTGGCTGTGTTTGTGTTTGTGTTTGTATATGTTTGTTTCATGCTCTTCTTTTTGTGTTTTCTTTGTGTTTTTGTTTGAATCTGTATTCGTGCGAGTGTGAGTGTGTTCGACGATAATGAAGGCAATATCTTTACATTTCCAATTCGCAGTGTCGCTCTGAACTTAATGAAAGGTCGTCTGAAGTATGCAGGTATGTTATTAGTATGACCTCTTTGGATGCATCAAGACAAGTGTGACAACTTCTTTTGCATGTTATTATTTCCATCTCAAGACTTTATGAAGTTTATGGAAGCCTCTGTCATGAAAAGGTACAAGTAACACTCCTCAACGTCTTTATTATTTTTAGTTGCTGTTATGTAGTGTATTTATCACGGTCAGGCGATTTTATTCTCGCTCCATCCACGCGATTTTATTCTCTCCACTCAGACGATTTTATTCTTACTCCAGCCAGACGATTTTATTCGCACTCCAGATAGACGATTTTATTCTCGTTCCATCTACATGATTTTATCCTTGCCACTCTCAGGGTTTTATTCCCATTCCAGCCGGACGATTTTACTCTCCAACCAGACGCTTTAATCTTTGCTCCAGCCAGACGATTTTATTCTCGCTCCAGATAGATGATTTCATTCGCACTCCAAATAGACAACTTTATTCTCACTCTAGATATTATTCGCACTCCAGCCAGACGATTTTATTCGCACTCCAGCCAGACGATTTTATTCGCGCTTCATCCAGACGATTTTATTCGCACTTCAGCCAGACGATTTTATTCTCGCTCCAGATAGACGATTTTATTCTCGCTCCAGATAGACAAATTTATTCTCACTCTAGATTTTATTCGCACTCCAGATAGACGATTTTATTTGCACTCCAGCCTGACGATTTTATTCTCGCTCCAGATAAACGATTTTATTCTCACTCCAGATAGAAAATTTTATTCTCGCTCCAGATAGACGATTTTATTCTCGCTATTCACAGATGATTTCATTCTCGCTCAAACCAGACGATTTTAATCTCGATCGAGGCAGAGAAACTTTTATTCCTCCTCCAACCAGACGATTTATTACCGCTTCAGCCAGATGATTTTATTCATGTTTTCCGAGACGATTTTATTCTCCTTCCCGACAGAGAACATTATTCATTATCCCAGACGATTTTCTTCTCACTCCAGCCAGGTAAATTTTTATTCTCGCTCCACCTAGACTATTTTCTTCTCTCTCAAGTTAGAGGATTTTACTCTCGTAATTCACGGAAAAATTTTTTCTCTCCAGGCAGACGATTTTATTCTCGCTCAAGCCAGACGATTGTATTCTCGCTCCAATAAAACAGTTTAATTCTCTTTGTTCACGGACCTTTTTATTATCTCACCAGTCATGTGATTTTTTTCTCAATATTCAGTTACCTTTAATTCTCATTGTTCACAGACACTTTTGTTCTTGCTGGAGTCAGACGATTTTAATCTCTCTCTAGCCAGACGATTTTATTCTCGTTCCTGCCAGACGATTTTATTCGATATTCCCAGACTATTTTAATCTCGCTGCTCACTATTTCATTCTCGCTTCAGCCATACAACTTTATTTTCTCTCTTCCCGAATGATTTTATTTTCGCTATTCCCAGACGATTTTATTCTCGCTCTAGCCGAACGGTTTTATTCTCACTATTCACAGACGATTTTATTCTCGCTATTCACGGGTGATTTTATTCTCGCTACTTACAGACGATTTTATTCACTCCAGTCAGACGATATTATTCAGCGCCGCGGAAACGCCTAGCGGTGAAGGTGTAGCTGTAGAGCCCCAAATTTTTCGTCCCACTGTAACTTTCTGTACTGGAATCGCCCACAGATTTTCACCCGCCTGTCCTCGCACAAACTCACTCCTATTTGCAATACGAAAAAAAAAGCAAAAATGTGCAGTATTATTTTGTTCACTTCTGTATTTAAAAGCTGAAGGTAGATTTTGTTTGGGTTTTTAGCTGTATTTACTGTGGTTATTTTGGATTTAGCTTCCCCGTGTTAAAAATTTTTATAGTTTTATTAGCTGTATTGGTTTGACAGTTTCAGATTTCGTAGCTTTTCTGGAAGAAGAATTTATATTTGGTGTATTTATATCTATGCTTACTGCTGTTTCCACCATCATAGTTGTTTTGGGTATATAAAGTGTACTTATTATAATCTTCATAAATTTTATACTTACTCTAGTGCCTGGTAGCTTTATTTACTTGGATAATTTGGTGTTGTTGGCCATACTTGCTTGGATGATCTGTTTTAGTTTTCTTTGCTGTAATTTCTTGATATATATATATATATATATATATATATATATATATATATATATATATATATATATATATATATATATATTTCTTTCTTTTTTTTTAAGGTTTTGATAGCTGTAATTTCTATGGTAGTTTTTTTTTTACTAACATTTGTTTCATATGCTTATTTCACCTCACACACACACACACACACACACACACACACACACACACACACACACACACACACACACACACACACACACACACACACACACATAATTGCAGCTTTGATAGTTACGATACTGAGGTAGGTTGTACATTAACCAATGTTGGCTGTATATAGTATGATTAGTTGTCTTAGCTGTGTTACTATATATGATATAATAATTTGTCTTTCACTTATTTTTGTTAGCTATACAGCACAGTACTTACGTGGATAATTTTAGCTTTTAAGTTTTCATACCTACTAAGCATTAAATTGTTAGTTGTTAGCTTTGCTTTCTGTGGGAATTGTGGTTGCAATGCTTTTGTTCCCTGCTCTTAGTATGATAATTAGTTTTCCATTTTACTTCATTATCCCTAATGAATGACAATAATAAACTTGTACGGTAATAGGCGTCCACACTGAAAGTGTGGAACGTGTTCGAACGAGCGACTGAGCAAGTCATGAAGTGCTGAATATTGTCTCATGTGGCTCATCATCTTCCTCTGATTTCCTGACCTGAAAATACTAAAAGGAACTTATTAGATTACACCAAAAATATTCCCTCACTCTTCCTAAAACCAATTCTCTCAGCAATCGTTGGAAAATACTACTGCGCTACTCACGCAACCTTAATGACCGTTACTTCTTTCGCAACCGACTGTTACGCTAATATGCCATATAAAAAATCGTTTCCTCGATTATCGGAAAAACTATTGGGAATTACAGGTTGTTTAGGAAATGAAAATAATTAAAGATTTTTATGCGATTTCCAAATTGGTGTCTATCTTTCATGTATCTTCACAATTGGCTGAGATATCCAAAAAAGTTGGTTACTGTACTACAGAATTTTCCTCCCGACCCCTGCCCCTATTTCTTGCTGATGCGATAAATCTTTCGCTCGGGTACAGATGTCGGGGGTCCAAACTGTGACTAAATTTGATGTTCCAATAATCTATCTATCTATATACCTAGGCTGCTTCCCCCAAGGAAAAGGAGGTAGCCGAGACAGGACGACACACTCCCCATTTACTCATCCATTGAAACACATTCATTCGCATCTTAGCCCCAAAGGGGCTAATAATAATAATGATGATGATGATGATGATGATAATAATAATAATAACAGTAATAATAATAATAATAATAATAATAATTCATACATTCATTGCCAGACGCCATAATCCCACACGGGGTGGCCAAGGACTTTGAGTTTTTTGTTTTACAGGGAGGGGCACTAATCCTCCACCAACCCACTTGACATATAATAATAATAACTACAACAACAACAACAACAATAATAATAATAATAAATGTAATGAAAACATGCCTGCGTACAGAATGGATTAAAATGTGGACTCTATTTAGCTATTACACTTGACTCCTTCTTCCGAATATAACCCTGAAAATTATACACAAAGACCGTCATTGGAGTGAAGTGGGCAATCATGTCTATACCAGATCATATTTTTGGTGTTCTTTATACAGTCTGATAATTTACTGAGCCTGGGAAGCACCATCCGTATTAAAACGGTAGTGTGAGAGTCTGGGAGGAAGGTTAGAGTGTAGGAATAAGGATGGTGGGGATAAGAAAAGGATACGGGAAGGCGGAAGGCGAGGGGTGAAAGTATGAGGGAGAGGGAAGGAATGAGGGTGAGGGATTCAGGAAAAGAGGGGCTTGGAATATCGTGATAGGTGGAAGAGGGGAGAGAATGAGAGAGGTAAAGTGTGAGAAGATTGATAGTTTGTGGTAGGGACGAAGGGCGATGACCAGAGAGAGAGAGAGAGAGAGAGAGAGGAGGAGGAGGAGGAGGAGGAGAGAGAAGGAACACAGGTTGAGTGGCAGAGTCGAGATATATATATATATATATATATATATATATATATATATATATATATATATATATATATATATATATATATATATATACAATTTCCTGTGGCACCCTCGGGGATGCATAGGGCCTCGATGAACTCACACCACCACATCCTATCTTGTGCTAACTCCTCAAGATCTCCCCAACACTCATCTCCAGCTTCCGGTCTCATTGTCCTCACCCACGTCTCTTTTGGCCTTCCTCTACCTCTCCTACCAAGTGCCACCCACCCTGGTGTACCTCGAACTATTCCCTGTCTCCTACACATGTCCTAGCCACTTCCATCGTGAGAACCTAACATATTCATCGACCGGCTGCACTCCCGTTATTTCTCTAATTCTACTATTTGGTATCCTTTCCCACCACTTAACTCCTAATATTCTTCTAAGTGCTTTATTTTCAAACACCAAGAATTTATTGTCCGTAGTCACTGTGCTGTACCAAGACTCATATCCATAAATTAAGATACTCCTAACCATTACCTTATAAAGTTTGATTTTTGTATGCACAGAAAAATTGTTATTATTCCAAATATTTTTAAGCATTCCCATTGCCTGATTAGCCTTCTTTAACCTTTCCTCGAATTCAAAGTTCAAAGAACCATCCTTGGCTAAATAAGTACCTAAATATTTAAACCTATCAACTTGCTTTACAACCATACCTCCAATTACACATTCCTGCGCATTTTCCATATTCATATTGATTATTTCAGTTTTTCCACAATTAATAACCAAACCCACCTTGCGACCTTCACTCACCAAACAGTCCAACACTCTCTGCATCTCTTCTGGCCCATCACAAATCAAAACTATATCATTTGCATAATCTAAATCCAAAAGTTTCCTGTTCTCTCCCCAAAGTATACCTGCACCGGTTTCTGTTCCAACGCGTTTCATAATGTAATCAATGACCAATATGAATAGTAAAGGCGATAGAACACCACCTTGAATTACTCCGGACTTGACTTCAAACGAATCACTCAGACAACCATCAACCATCACTTTACAAAATGTGTCCTCATGCATGTTCATAATGACCCTCACAAACTCCTCTGGTATTCCATAATGTCTCATGATCTTCCCCATAGTCTCTCTCGAAACACTATCAAAAGCCTTTTCAAAATCAACAAAACAAAGACTTAACGGTACTCTCATTTCATTAACTTGCTGCATCAAATGCCTAACTATAAAGATCTGATCATTGCAACCACGTCCCTTTCTAAAACCAGCCTGTTCATCCCTCAGAATACCCTCAACCACCGGCTCCAACCTATTTAACAACACTCTACTGAAAACTTTCAAAGCTATCGGTGACAAAGAGATTCCCCTCCAATTACCACATTCACTAAGGTCTCCCTTCTTCGGAACTTTAACAATTACACCATTCTTCCAAACTGATGGTAGTAACCCCGTCACCCATATCTTATTGAATAGCTTGGTCAAGATCATTATTAATTTATCCCTCTCCACTTTAAACATTTCCGGAAATAAACCATCCTCCCCTGGTGCCTTATTATTCTTTAACTGTTTTACTGCTTTCTCCACTTCTGCAAGCCTCAACTCTCCTGTTTCTATATTTAAATCTTCCTGAGCAGACGGTATATCCTCTTCCTGGTGGTATTGGTCTATTAAGAACTGTCTCAAAATGCTCTTTCCATCTATTTTTAATATCTCCATCTTTGGTCAATAAATTTCCTTCCCTGTCTCTAACTGGTATTTCCTTGCGTTTACCTGCATTACCACTTAGTTCTCTAATCGATTCATATGCTATTCTTTGACTCTGTCCATCATTTTTGTTTATTAAGATTTCAGTCTCTGCAACCTTTTCATCCACACATCTTCTTTTATCTCTCCTAGCTAACCTTCTTACTTCTGAATTCAAACTCCAGTACGCAGCTCTTGCTAATTCAATCTCTCGTTCATCAACGCATTGCATCTCACTCCTCAATTTAGCCTCACCTCTCTTTTTTATCATATCTCACGTTTCCTCTGATATCCATTTCTTTCTCCTGAATCTATGTCTCCTTCCAATCGTACATTCAGCAGTCTCATGCAAAACTTTGTTCACATCCTCCCACATCTCATCTACACTTCTCTACCCCTCTTCCAACGTTTCCAACACCAAAAACCTATTTCTGCATTCTAATCTGAATTCCTCCTTTTCTTCTCCTTCCCTTCTAAGCTTAACAATATCGTATCTACCAACACCAGATTTTTCCTTCTTCTGATTTTTAAGTTTAAACCTTATTTTTGCAATGCTGAGTTGATGGTCACTACCAATATCCGCTCCCCGTTTAACATGAACATCTAGCAGAGAACTTCTATGCCTCCTACTGATAGCGATGTGATCAATCTGAGTTTTATATTTTCCACACGGCGACACCCAAGTTGTCTTGTGTATATTGCAATGCTGAAAGAGTGTGCCCCCGATAACTAAGTCATTTGCTAGACAGAAGCTTCCAAACCTCACTCCGTTTTCACTCATCCTACTACCAACTCCCATCTTACCCATACATGCCTCAAATCCCTCATTTGAACAGCCCATTACTGCATTAAAGTTTCCAATGCAGATCAAAACATCATGTCTAGGTACCCTTCCTACTCCTTCTTGCAACTTTTCATAAAATGTGTCTTTCCTTTCATCGAGTGCATCATTAGTAGGTGCATAACACACAAACAGACTGATGTTGCCATGATTTGATTTAAACCGTGCATATAACAATCGCTCATCTATAGGATCCCACTCACATAAAGCCTTATTTGCCTTGCAACCCAGCAACAATCCTACTCCCTGATAATGCATTCCGTCCTGTCGGCCAGATATCAATAAACGTATACCATCCTCCAAATCCAACTTATCGACTCCAGTTAATCTAGTTTCTGTCAGAGCACAAATATCAAGTCCGTAATTTTGAAAAACCTTCACTAACTCATCGATTTTACCGTCATGATTTAGCGTTCTCACATTCCAGTTACCAATTTTAATTGTATTTTTTGCATTAACAAAGGAATTAGATTGTAATTGAGGCAACCGTGAGATTCTTAGCACCCCCTGCCCATTTAAGGGCTGCACGGGACTGGGGCCATTATTGTTCTTTCAGAGTCCATCAAGGTTTCTTTGGCTAACTTCCTGAACACCTCGCCATTGTGTTGCAGTCGCAGTAGGCAGCTAACTTGCCTGATTGCCCACACCCGAAAGACCCAGCTATGCTGTAGCCAGTCACGTGCCGGCATGCTTCCCAGCCATTTCACTCTCAAGGAGTTCCTCTGCCTGAGAAAGCAACCACCCCCCTGCTCCCGAGGGCTTTTGATCTGTGTAGGTAGAGGGCGATCACTCCCTCACTAGCCATATACAGTGTATATTACAGTGTATAGGCTACACTCACCTATATATATATATATATATATATATATATATATATATATATATATATATATATATATATAAGAAAAGATGGATATCACTAAGCTAACAGATTTTATCATTGCCAATGTTTAAACAATGATGCATAGGTTCATAGTCAGATGAATGGATGGATGGATAGACAGGAGTGTGAGCAGATCTGAAAAGAGGGATTGATGGATTGAGGACACCTAAAGATAAAAAACTGAGTGACAGACTGAGGTGGAAAGATTGATGGTTACACAGGAAAGCAATCTGATAGATAGGGTTTACTGGAGAGAGAGAGAGAGAGAGAGAGAGAGAGAGAGAGAGAGAGAGAGAGAGAGAGAGAGAGAGAGAATTATAAGATACATGAATCACCTGTGCTTTGCGATTCGTTTTAGTTAGTGCATTCCTAAGACTTCATTAGAATTAGAGAAATTTCAGAATATCACCAGGAGACTCTCCCCCACCCACTCGATTTTTTGCCAGTCAGTCGTATAAGAAAACAGGCAGAAGCAACACCCTGGAGTACTAAAATACCTATAGGAGTATTTATTGGAAGGATGGAAGATAGTAATGAAAGTTTGGTTATGAGTTAAAGCGTGAAAATTATGGTCACTCATTTTTGTGTTGCTTTACCTGTGTAAGAAACCTGGCATATGAGAGAGGCAAGTTTTAATTCTCTCTCTCTCTCTCTCTCTCTCTCTCTCTCTCTCTCTCTCTCTCTCTCTCTCTCTCTCTCTCTCTCTCTCTCACCACATTCCTTGATAGGCATATCCAGGACCGATTCACATAGAAAACAACTAATTATATGGTTCTCAAGGGACCTGAATATATTTAAAAGACTTTACCTTTAATGCCAAGAAAAAAATTGCTTTTTTCGTATATTCATAGACATTTCCTGAATTGATTACATATTGAATCTATACGATGTAGATGACTTGAAACAGACCTAACTTCATATCCATTGAACTAAACATGGCTAGTGAATAATGTAGAATGACTAGAATGAATGCAAGGCGACCTTAATGAATGGGGAAGTACTCGAATTTCCCCAGAGCATCGGAAATTTAATATAATCAGTTTAGTGCACTGAAACCTGGGCGTATGGAGCGGAAGAACGCCCATCAATTATCCTCAAGTACTTTGTGAAGGTATTACTGGGTAAGAATGTGTGATATATTAGTGCAGTTGAGATGTAGGATACTAATCAGATTCGGTTGTTATTTACACTTTCGTCTCTGGGGTGCACTTGAGAGAGAGAGAGAGAGAGAGAGGAGTTCATTACTGAGTGTTTAGTACTTACTGTGTGTGTGTGTGTGTGTGTGTGTGTGTGTGTGTGTGTGTGTGTGTGTGATGAGAAAGTGAGACAAGGGTAAGAAGAATGATGGTCTAAGGGGGTACAAAGTACACCACGAAGTGGGGGAGAAACGGATGGTAAGGGAAGAAAAGACCTTAAAATGGAAAAGATGTATTTAAAGAAAAGGGAGGAGGGACGAAAAGTGAGGGGAAGAGGGTGAAAAGAGGGAATGGAGTAAAAAGTGGGAAGTGTATGAAGAAAAGAGTTTATAAAATGTCATAAAGTTGTGGTTGGTGTTGGCGCCCACCATTCACTCGTTGAATGTAGTTTCTATATTCAGGTATGAATGACAAGTTAAATGAATTTTTGTAACCCAGGAATTCATTTGCTAGGGATTCAGGTAGGTAGGTAGGTAGGTAGGTAGACAGGCACAAGAACAGGTAGGTAAGAAGGAAGGCACGGTGGATGAGAAGGTAGATAGGTAATCAGGCAGGTAGGCTGGTAAATAAGTACGAGAACAGATGGGTAGGAAGGCAGGTACCGTATGTGAGAAAACTGACACGTATATAAAAGGTAGATGTGTAAATATAGATGTGTGGGTAGGGAAGACTTAGGTTCGATAGCTAGGTAAGGTGATGAGTAATCTAGGAGTGATGGTGACTGGATGAGATAGGAAGAATTATACAAAAGTCAAAACAGAGTAAAGAAGTTTGACTAATACGTTAAGGAAAAAAGAAAGGAACCAGAATAAGAAATGCAGAACAAGGGAGAAGGAAGAGAATGTAATAAAGTATAATAAACAGAAGAGAGTGAATGAGCGGGGTAGGTGGTGGTCAGGGCAGGCGGTAAGAGTGGACTACCTAACGTAAGATCTCGCACGTGGTACCCGCTGAGAATATGTGGAAACGTCTATCTCATCCATAAAACACTCCAGCATATCATAAACACACCTTTGTCGGTGCGATCACACCAACTCTACCGGGATGAATGTCGCTTGTCTCTAAGTTAAGTTGGGTATATTATATAAACTGTAACATGTGGGAATGTGTTAAGTCATTCCCTGGTGCGTGGGAGGACTGCTGAACCAAAGTGAACAGGACATCTAGAAATGTGTAGAGTAGAATATATCAAATTATAAAAATACTGATTTATTTTCGCCTTTTATTTCTGGCATATTCTTTTGAAGTCCTGCATTTAGCTTTTAAGATTTTTGTGATGTATGTTGCTGTACAAGTTTAATGGTTTTTGCATTGTAGTTCTCGTTATCTCCTCTCTTTTTTTTTCCTGGGTAAGCCTTTTATGTTTTTTTCTGTGTATTTTACCGTATAGCCAGCGTTTAACTGTTTCTCTGTGTTAAATGTGTTTGGCGTAGGCCATGGGTTTCTGGATGTTATGTTCAGTTGGGGATAAAAGTGTGCCTCCCATTCCACTGCATCCAATACACGTTTAGAACATCTGTTACTTTTCTTCCTGACACACTTATCAAAGAACGTCATAATTATGTGGCCAGGGAAACATACCAAATCCCTCTCAGCTTAGGATTATAATCTGTAAAAAAAACTGAAAGGGTGGAGGATTTTGAAGTCTGCAGCTAAATTCGTTCAGTTCGGAAAGCATGTGGATAAAATTATCTGAAAATGACAAGAATAAAATTAAGTTATTGGTGTCCTCACACGAAAGTGTGGAACGTGATCGAGCAAGCAAACTGGCTAATGTCTTATCTTAACTTTCCAAAGATATACCTAGGTCTGATGTCGCTTTAATTATTACCGTGATAATCCAGTTTCGGTGCTCAACTTGTTGCTTATAGAGTTTAACAATATGGTGGCGAATTGTGAGAAAATCCAGTTAGGTAACACTTAATACTTTTGCATAAGGTTTCCAGACATGTCCATGCACTCACCGTAGCTTCCATAGTTTTTTTTTTTTCGTTCCACTTTTTTTTTTTGGAAAGGGGAGTTAGCAATACTGGTATTCTGTCAGTTTATGAGAAGTCACATACAGTAAGTAGAGCCTCTTATTCTTACATAAGCTTTCAAGCGGTGGACTAGGTCTGCTGTTCTTACCCCTTAACCATGGGGCGTCACTTTCGTGACGCTCGGAAGCAAGGGATCATACCGCGGGGCGTCACTTTTGTGATTCTGTGTTATTTTGAATTCGCCCGGGCTTTCAAGTGGTGGCTTGTATCATCTATCAGTACTACCAGTGTCCAGCTATACTCAGTTCTTCTAATGTCATCTGTACTCCCATCCACTGTTGACAATTTAGCCATTTTTCACCTGTCCTTGACTCCCCTCCTTACCTCCCCTCCATTACCCTCTCCTCCCTCCTGACCAGCTGCACTGCGCTACACACATCCTGGACGGATTTTTCCACTCATTTTATCCATTGAAATGTGCCCTATGCCCTATTCTTATACAAAATAATGTAGAAAAAAAAGAGAACAGAAAATTGATACTGCCATACATCTGGAATCGGCTAATTATCACCTGGCAACACATCACGTGTACTCGTTCGCAAATTTTCCCTGTTTATTTCCCCTTGAAATATGCCATATGACCTGTTGTTATAATAAAAATATATATATGAAAGGAAGGGAGAAGCCTAAGTGATATTTACATTCACCTGGAACTACCTAATTTACTATGTATTGTCTAGTTTTCCTGCCAATAATCTCATAGTGTATAAATTAGCAGCTGTCACCACGCTGTCATTGTCAACCCTTCACTGCCCCTAAGCCAATGTTGCCACAGGTACGATAATTATCGTATATTTACTATAATATTGCCTTTTCTATGATGTATGGTAGCATTTTCTATTATCATACAGTTTGTACAATAATTTTGGGTTGAAAGCTATCATGGCAGTAAATTTTGCGGCACGCATAGCTAATCATGTACAGTTGTTGCACAGTCTGACAGATGAGTGATCTTAAAGGTTACTGTAATGATCACTGAAAATACTTCTTTTATTGTCTTGGTGAGTTATCATTTGCAAAAGGAAGCACATTTCTAAGAGTTATCTGTTTAAGTTTTATGGACTGCATTCTGCTGCTAATCAGACTGATTTTCTAGAGTGACACAAAGGCTATTTCTTGTAACGTTATTTTTGTAATAAAAGATATGATTATATTATTATAATATTATTATGAGATTTTCATGGTGTCCCCTAAGTCTGATACAAATTAAAGTGAATATACACCATTGAATTGAAGTATTTATTGTTGTAAAAGGTACAGAGTGCTAATACAACAAAAGAAGGTGTTGGGTTGTGCCAAAGTATACGTCAGTAGCCTAGCTTACAAAATTATGGTACTGATGAAGATTTATTGTAATGGGTAAGTTTTCAGTAAATACACCAAGGTATTGGCGACAGTTTTAAAGTACATCAGATTATTAAACACTATAAAAATGCATTTAATAGCGTACGATAATTCTACCGATAATTTTGAATAGCCGGTACGATAATTCCTATCCAAAAGTGTGGCAATACTGCCCTAGGCCACAGCATTCAGTTTACTGTCGTCTTTCAAGGTGAAATCACGTCGGATTCGCGTCTGTCCAATTCCACCGCTTTTTAGCCCCATGCAAAGGGTCCTGTGACCTCTACCCCTACTATGCCTCGTGTGGGAAGGGATAAAGGGCTATGTGACTGCTGTGGAACGTGAACTGGCTAATTTATCGATGATAATGTTGGACAGTGACTATGATCTTTCTGGTGACTCTAAAACAGTGCAAGTGAAAATGTAAATAATGTGTAAATAATGTGTAAACAGCAAGTGAAAGCAATGAATGTAAATATAACTGAACAGTGGAAAATAGTTTTATAAGTTACTACAAGTGACAGTGCAGTATATAGTGTAAATAAAATAGAAATGTAAATAATGTACATAAAATAGGGAATATAAATAGAAATGTAAATAAGTAGTAATATAAGAATACGAGTATAAATACAAGGAGTAATGAAAGTGAAAGTGAAAGTTTCGCTTTAGCATGTATAACTACTGGGAGTAATGAAAGTGAAAGTTACAGCTTCGCTCTCTACGGTAGTTTACAAAACCAGAAAGTGAATGCCTGGAGTGAAAATAAACTACTAGTAGTGAAAGAAACTTATAGATGAATATTGTATATATAAATAAGTGTAATAAAGTACTAGGAATATAAAGTGTGTGTTTATAAATAATAAATGACAGCTCCGCCTCGGAATACCATCGGGGAACGAGCACGGGAGGAAAGCTCGTAGGGGAGGGCGGTGATGGTTCGGACATTAAAAATATATATATATATATATATATATATATATATATATATATATATATATATATATATATATATATATATATATATATATAAATTCTGGTTTAAGCAGGAGAGTAATCTGGTTTTTGTTAAAATGTTGCCATATCATTTGGCTCTTTAGACTGATAATATGAAATTCTTAGCTCTTTTCAGCTTTAAGCTATAGTCAACGAAACACAAGTTACTAAATCGTCCGAACCATCCTTACCAGTGGTGATGATTCGGACAGAAGGGTGGGATGGTTCGGCAATAGGTATTACTCAGCATATTCTTAAAATTATGTGAGTTGGATTGGATAAAACCAAACATTTATTAATTCAAAGACATTTCATTTTCCTAAAGTACAATATTAAACTTCAGAATCTAAATGAACCACTTGATATTTGTTTTAAAAAAGTAATACTTTATAACAAAAATAACCCTCACCAGATTTATTAATAACTGACTTAGCCTGTTACTTTCTGCATCAAAATTATGCATAATTAGCCCCTCCCCCTTCTCTCTCTCTCTCTCTCTCTCTCTCTCTCTCTCTCTCTCTCTCTCTCTCTCTCTCCGGAATATTGACCACTTTTCACTTTCTGTGCCTTATTTTAAACTGACTAACTTAACACTTTTAACGCATATTGCAGCCTGTAAAACTGAAATAGAAGTTGTAATACCTCTTCCATCTTTTTACACTTTGAGAAATAGGTTAAATAAACAAAGCTGTAAATATATATTCCCTGATAACCATGAAGAATGGTGTTTCACTATGTATTCAAATATAAATGATCAAAAGTAGCGTTATCATTTGATAAGGTCATGACTTGGTAGTAGTGGAGGGTTAGCTCAGACTGTCCAAACCATCCCCCTCCTTAACAGTCCGAATCATCCCGAATCTATGTAATTAATTGACGGGTACTCTCAAGTTTCACACGAGAGTTTAACATTCGTTTTTTATAGCAATAAGTTTTACATGCAACACAGATTCATTCTGATAATGCACAGTTCAAAGCTTGGCATATTCATAAAGGTAGAGCTTACGATATACACCCAAATTATTACATAAGAGATGCAAAAAAACATAAAATCTGACCTATATCAAAAAGTGAGGGGTTTCTAGCTTGGAGGTTCCGTGTGACCGAAGTAAAATTCTCCCACTTTCATGCAAGATCACACGGCCCTAGGTCCCATACGTTTCTCAGGGAATGCACTGTCCGAACCATCCCACTGTCCGAACCATCACCGCCCTCCCCTATGCACTTGTAATTTACATTGCTTTCACAGTGTTTTTATTTTTTTGGAATATGGATTCCAAACTACTTGAAAATCATAGAAAAGTGTTTGTAGTTATAATATCAGGCAGTGGTAACCATATTACGGGGTAACGGGAAGTGTAAAGTGGAAACTTCGTTACTCAACTTCAGAAGTCTCCACAAGTCCTACGGTAGACTACGAAGACTCAACAAACATCCCAGGAGAAAGCTGAAGGTATGTGCCATAGGCTTATGTAATTATAATATTCTAGGACTAATAACTGATTTTTGGCAAGTATTTTTTAAAAGTCAGTCGGAGCGCGAATATCCCCGTGGGACACGCACAGCACACTCCCAACAACCCCGCGGATAAGGGATTAATAACCCAAGACTTAACACGGTTTGGGTTCGGTGCTTAATATTCTTTCCAGTAAAACTCAGCCTACATTTTCTTCCTTTTATAGCTTATTTCGCGTTGCTCAGTAGCATAAAAACACAGTGCTAAGGCTCTTCCTTCTTTTCATAAACTCCTTGGTGACTAGCATCATCTTCTAGTGCTAATCTCTTGTCACAGATCTGCATTGAAGTTGGAGAGACGATTTTTTAAAGGCCATCTTAAAGCAAAAAGGAAATAGTACCTGATATATACAGGAGACATAGGTTACTGGTCACCAGTCACACAACTGTATGTATTATAATGTTCTTATTTGCTCGCTCGCTTGCTTCGCTCACTCCCTGGAAGGAGTGATGATTGTAAAGTGTAATTGTAAAGTGTAAATGGTGGAGAAAGAAGAGAAGGACGAGAGAGAGAGAGAGAGAGAGAGAGAGAGAGAGAGACGGGGGAAGAGATAGGTACTGTAAGTGGAAAATAGGAAAGTGAGTATAAAAGGATGGAAGAGAAAGAGCGAGTTAAGTCTGTCAGTAAGGAGAGAAGATAAAAATATTAAGGTAGAGGGAGAGGAGAGGTAGAGTAAGGAAAGGAAGGACTAGTGGGGATGAGGAAGAGTAGGTACCGGTAGGTAGATGGGTAAGTAAGGGAGGTAGATAGGTAGGTAAGTAGGTAGGTAGGTGGGATTGGAGAGAGGGGAGAGAGGAGGTAGGTAGGTAGGGAACGCATGATTATAAGGTTGAAGGAACAACCAGAAAGGTTGGTAGGTAATAATATGTGCACTAATAGTGGGAGATTGGTAGGCAGAGAAGATTGGCAGGTTGGTAGGTAAGTAGGCAGGTGGAGAAAAAAAGTAGAATAAAGTGGGTATGTATGTGGCTAAATACTGTTGTAAGTAATTAAAGGGAGTAAACCCATCTTCTAGCAAACAAGAATTTTCCAGATATAGAAATACAGTACATTTTTCTTTAATGTTATCGCCAGCCTAACGAGGCAGTAATATAATCGCCCGCGTCTGTGTGTGTGTGTGTGTGTGTGTGTGTTCCAAAAATATCCCCAAATCAGGTGAGCAGATTCTGTCCAAACTGTGTGTTTAGTATTCTGGGATTGGTGGCTTGTTTGATAATAATTTTTGTGAAGCTGCGATGATATGCCTCCAGTTGCCAGAAGGGGTTTTGCAAGAAAAGTACCATCTAACTTTTCTTCTTGCCTGCCATTATTCACCATTTTCTGTCTTACCCTCAACGAAGAAAATTACTAAAGGGTAACTATTAGAAATTCTTCAAATGCCTGTTATACTCAATGAACTTCAGCATAATACCTCAGAGTTCAGGCTTCCGAATACTAGTGATATGTAACTCAGCAGGAGTAAACAGCTAAATCCCCATACCTTTTATTTTTATTTTTTTCGATTTTGGCGAAGCTGCGGTGATAGGCTATTCCTCTTATTGCCAGAGAATTACTGATCTAGTTTTTAGTAATGCTGGGCCATACTCATTCGTGAGTGAATTCTTTGGGTTTTATCTTTATCTAGGCATGTTTCATCTCTTACTTAATGTTTATAGAAGAGTGTACAATATGTCAAGTAAAAGAGCCACGTCTGTACCTGGAGAGTATGAATTCAAAGCATATATCTTAACTCTTTTCGGTTTCGCACTATGGAAAAGCTTTAAACAATTAGTACACATATGCGTTTGTCAAGCCGTAGAAATACTAAGTTTATAAAAGCTGTTGTTTGGTTATGTCGAAGAACAAGTAATCAATCAACATTTGATAAAAGTTATCTCGAAATTATTATTAAATTCACCTTCACTAATGGATTGCTTTGTTCTTCAAAATATTGTTACCTGTGTCGGTACGTTTCTTTCGATATTTACGTTGCTATCATAGTGATGTTTCGGACGGAATTATCACTCTGGCGCCTGTGACTTACCTTCAGCTGAACAGAATCGTCTAACGTTGGCTGTATTAGAGCACTCGTGTTTTGATGACCATGAGAAGGTAGCCTAAATCGTTCCCGTATTTGAACTCTTTAGCTTCCTGTACTCTCAGTTATGTAAGATCGTCTGAGGTTAGGAGTAGAATTTGAAAGCTATTTGGATTTTGAGAATGTTAATCAATGTTTCACTGTACTGAATGTTTACTATCAAGGGGCATTTTCTCGTTAATCAGCAGGGCTTAATTAACCTTGCAGTAGAGCAGAAGTAAAGCAAAACTATATGGGTTAGGAAATCTCAACAATACATTTACCTACACAGTGAAACAATAACTTTGTATAAACAGAGGCTGAAACATTAAATTTACATACACAGGTTGAAACAGTGAATTTACGTACACAAAAGTTGAAAGAACAAATTTACTCACACAAAGGCTGGAATAGTAAATTTACGTGCACAAAGACTGAAACAACAAATGTATGTACACAAAATTTGAAACCAATTCCAATATACTTAACTCATTAAAAAATCGAAGCAGTTTGAGATGGGTAAATGAGTGGAAAACACTTGGCAAAAAAATTAAATAATTTCAGTACGATTTTATACTTTATTTTATTTTTGCTTCCATCAGATGATTTTAGCCAGATTAGGAGAGACTTTTCGAATGAGACAGGGTAGATGTATCTTTCCTTCACCCCTTTAAATCCGGGTGACGTTCTTCTTAGTTCCTGCTTACACTGAGAGGATATTACCTAATTTCGTATGTCTTCCGTACTGAAGGGGTTTATTATTGCATATCCAACCCCTACGGCTCGAAAAGTAAACTGTAAGCTGAATAAATTGGTGAGGAGATGGTAAGAATACAGTGACAAAGGCGTTCCCGGGTTCAGTGGATTTATCACCTTCACTATAACAGATCTTCCAGATACCGAATACAGTCTCTGGAAGCAGCAGGAATGAAAAAAATATCCTACTAATGAAGAGAATGATGTGGCGTTATCAGGCAATACGTGGTTCACATCCCCATCCTTCAAAGGTACCAGTAGCTTACTAAAGTGGAGGGGGAGTCAGGAAACGTAACACACACTTCTTGGGAGACAGGAAGAATGACATAATTCTATGGAGGGGTTAGGAACAAAAATACATTTCACATACGCCTACCGGGGGTACGAAGCATAGTATAATCTTTTAGAGGGCCAGGAAACATAACACACCCTCCAGAGGGAGCCAGGAAACATAACTCCCACTTGTAGACAGGATAGCCGAGTCGGTAGATTAGTCGTGTGCTGTCCGAATGGACGGGGGTTTAAGTCCCGGCTGGGGTAGGGAACAGTTTAAAGGATTTGAATTGCGTTAAAACAGGTTTTACTGATCTGCAAAAGACCCGCCAATATACAAAAACATCCCCGCTGGTACCGATCCACCAGTCCTCTGTGAGACAGCCCTAGTATAAATATTCAAAATGGACGGGGGGGTGTTACCGCCGAAATGGTGACATGAGAAGGTGTATGGTACGTGCGAAGATTGCTTGGCCCTAGAGATATAGCAGTTAAGTATATCCCAAAGTCGTGCGCACACACACACACACACACACACACACACACACACACACACACACACACACACACACACACGTAACATGGCGTACTCTCACGATCAGAAGTTTCCCGATACTTCCCTGCCGGCATTGGTGAGGGAATGGAGTGAGAAATATAGATGGCGAGACACAATGGTGGCTGGAGATCGTCTGCAAACTTTTTCTCGGGACAGTACAATACAATACCTGCAAAAAATATCCGTACCCAGGTGATCGATGGGTTCGGAATACGCCCTGCTCTTTCATTCTTTTTGAGGTAGTTATTTTCGAATGTACAGTACAGTGTATTTCATGAACGGTTCAATCTTTATTTAGTGTTTATAGAAAGACCAGAATGACATGTAAGTAAGAAGTTATAGGAAAATCTTTTCAAAATTTCTGCCAATGTTTCGAATTTTAAGGACAAAAAAATGTATGGATATTTTTTTTTTTGTGGACATTATTCATCTCTTCTTCTATAAATTCTTCCTTGCTGGGCAGTATTTTTAAGGAAAGAAAAGTATTTTACATAGATAGATAGATAGATATAGACAGATAGATAGATAGATCGATATAGATAGATAGATCTACCTATTTATCTATGTGTCTCTATCAACATATACACATTGTGTGTGTGTGTGTGTGTGTGTGTGTGTGTGTGTGTGTGTGTGTGTGTGCGCGCGCTCGTACACACACACACACACACACACACACACACACACACACACAAAATATATCCATGTTTGTACCCTCGATAAAAAAGTATCGGCACCCTTTCAGTGTAAGACATTATGATACACGGACTATGATTTACGGGAAATGACACGTGCATTATAATGAGCACTGTGCACAATACGCACATGTGTAATTAATAATAGCCAGAGACGAAGAATTTCTCATCTTATCCGACCCCAGAGCGCCGATTTTTTTTTTTCCTAGGGTACTTGCCACACACGGTACCATTTCCTTCCACAGCACTCCCCTCGATTCATATCCTACTTTTTCCTTTTGTGTAACTTGTCTCCTTTCACCCCACTAACCTCCACCGCACCCCATACATACTCCCCATTTATCGACCCTCCACCCTTAACCACCACCTCTCAAAGCCTACCTGTCAGTCAAGTTTCTACTCACGTTTTTACCTACCTTCATGCTTCACTACCGTTAAATCACCGTCAAGAACCCACCCTCAGACCATTTTCCTACCGCGACCCACCTTCCACTTTGCCTTACCCCTGCCAATATTATCTACCAGTCTACCGTCTACTCGTACCTTTACCTATTTCCATGCATATCATCCAGAAAATTACCATCCAACTATCTACCTTTCAGTCCATTTTAGCTACATTTATACCTGTCTTTACTATGATATTCAGGCACGTATTCAAGGTGGCGCAGGTGATTTCGTACCACCTCTTCCTCAGCGATCTATTTTACGTACATTACCTATTTATCCTCTTGCATGTTTCTGAGGCATAACAGAGAGGTGATAAATATGTAAAGGTTATACAGAAGATAATGTCACGTTGTAATATGCATAATAAATTGGTTAGAACAAAAAGTGGTACAAGAACTTTTCTTCCATTGAGAATAGGACCCTTCATCCTTTCTCACTATATTCATCGCCAGTGAACTTGTCTCTTAAGCCCCGCCCACTTCCCAGTCATGACCCCGTCCCTCCTCACCCACTCTCAAGGCAGTAGATGAGGAGGATCGGGACTAAAAAAATACTTTACCTGGTGGTGTGTATAACTGTAGACAATTTGAGGAGGCAGGTATATGTAACCATGGAGGACTGACATCAGTCGGGATAATTATTTCAAAACATACTTAGGATTTTGGTGGTAATTTAGTCTTTTTTATGGGTGGTGGTTTTATGCAGCATAGATAAGCGTTGTGTGGTCAAAGTATTAACAACTAGACTCTGATAGCGAACGCTGTCATGTTTAGATTCAGCACTGGAGAGACTGTCCAATATCACTTTCACTGATAAATATACTTCCTAAGTTAAACAGGATCGTCCAGTGGTAATTTGACTGAAATGAGGAAGACGTTATCACACTGAAGGAGTTAAGAACTCCCTCTCAAATGTTTGTATGAGACCCCTAGAAAAACAGCAACTATAAACCAATAATTCTTTTAGTATTTACTACCCAATTTTCTTCTGTAAGAGCTGATAGGAAGAATGGGACTAGAATGTATTGGTGTTGTAATGGGAAGGGGTAGATTGAGATGGTCCGAGCATGTTGAGAACATGGAAGACAACGGTTGGGTGCGAAGGGTGAGAGGTTCGAACATCGAGTGTAGAATTGTGAGGAGTAGACCAAGGATGACCTAGGACGAGATCATAGAGTGTGACCTCCGGGGTAAGGAACTGAATAGGAAGGCTGCCAGAGATTGAGCAGCAAGAAGAACGGTCTTTAGGTGACCAAGGCCGAAACTTGCAAGCATGTTGGATCTTTTATAAATATTGCCAACGATACGAACCAGAGACCTGATCCCAGGAAGCAGTGGTCACTTGTGAATTTCCTTCATGCATCCTGCCCTCTGTCATCACGTTGCTCTCTCCCCACCTTACACAAACCCTCTCTCTCATATCTCTGCAGCACATCCCTCCATCTTCAAGACATGGTAAACGGTGGGTCATAAATTAGTGAATTATTTTTACGAGCAATTATAAAAGTACCAATATTTAGGAATGATTGTTTACAAACAGTACTAGATGTAAAATAATTCCTGCATAAACACTGCGTAAACTCCTCCGTTCATAGCATACATACCCGTAAAGTAACAAAGCTTTATGGTTCTTAGGGACAGGTGGAGTGTTCATTGTAAGGATCAGTGGAGTGTTCATTGTAAGGATCAGTGGAGTGTTCATTTTAAGGATCAGTGGAGTGTTCATTTTAAGGATCAGTGGAGTGTTCATCGTACGGATCAGTGGCGTGTTCATCGTAAGGATCAGTGGAGTGATCATTGTAAGGATCAGTGGAGTGTTCATTGTTAGGATCAGTGGAGTGTTCATTGTAAAGATCAGTGGAGTGTTCATCGTAAGGATCAGTGGAGTGTTCATTGTAAGGATCAGTGGAATGTTCATTGTTAGGATCAGTGGAGTGTTCATTGTAAAGATCAGTGGAGTGTTCATCGTAAGGATCAGTGGAGTGTTCACTTTAAGGATCAGTGGAGTGTTCATTGCTGGGTTTAGTGGAGTGTTCATTGTTCAGGTCAGTGGAGTGTTCATTGTTGGGGTTAGTGGCGTGTTCATTGTTCAGGTTAGTGGAGTGTTCATTGTTCAGGTCAGTGGAGTGTTCATTGTTCAGGTCAGTGGAGTGTTCATTGTTGGGGTTAGTGGCGTGTTCATTGTTCAGGTTAGTGGAGTGTTCATTGTTGGGGTTAGTGGCGTGTTCATTGTTCAGGTTAGTGGAGTGTTTGCTGTAGGGGTTAATTTTCACTGCAGGAGTTAGTGAAGTGTTCAGTGTTAGGGTTACTGAGGTGTTCGCGGTAAGGCTAGTGGATTGTTCCCTGTCCCTCACGAAGAGAGGTTTTCTTTAATCCCTTCAAAGACTTCATCCATCCATCCATTATCCAATCCTACGTTGCCCCATGAGGAGCGTAGGAGCCCGGGGCTAGGTCCTGACATTTAAGATGAGAGTGACCAGCCTCACTCATCCCTGAGTGGCATTACGTGAACAGTAAACCTGAACCATCTCTTGGATATAAACCTTCCTTGGCTCAATTTGATTAGAGCGCCGTAATTGCCCACTAAACCACCAGACGCAAAAAATTTGGTTATATGGTTAACACCCTGCGCGGTAAATGGTGTCCTGGTGTACAAGAAATCATTTGGCTTGTCACTTAGCGTAGTCACCCACAGGCAGAGAGAAGACGAAAGAATGAAGGAAAGAAAGACAGAAGAGGGAGAGTAAAGTTATCCGTAGACAGAAGGACGAAGAAAGAATGAAGGAAAGAAAGACTTAGGAGGATGAATGGAAAGGATGGATTTATTAAAAAAAAAAAAAAATAGGCAGAGGAGTCAACCATTCGTGTCAGTGCCACCACGTGAAGGCGTCCTTCCAGTACAGGTAGCAAGACTAATTATATATACGTACCAGGACTGATGGTTTTAAAAGCTTTATATCAGACCCATTTTCCATGAACGTGGAAAATGCGTTTTTTATTTAATCTTTTGACCCTCACCCTTGACCTTTGACCAATGTAACAAGGTAATATTGATAGGAT
>NC_137049.1:8168691-8196191 GCF_032717465.1 Coenobita brevimanus
AAGCTTATAGAGTAAAATTTAGGACAACTTATAAGCAAGATAAGCAATCCCATGTTGAGTATGCAAAAATCAAAGAAGATTTGTTAGAGCAGTGGTTAAATTCTAAGAATGTGGATTCTGATTTTGGTAAATTTAAGCAGATGATTTTGCTGGGGGATTTCAAAAGGTGTATTAGTAAAGATGATATGTTCTCACTCACAAGAGATATTCTAGAGAAAAAGGGAAAGCTGAGAGTAAGTACGTTGCCTCTACTCAGAGTACAGGTAACAGGAAAGAGAATAAGGATGATGTTTCTCAGGAAGTAAATACCAGCTTCACCTCTAGATTTCAGAAAAGTAAATGTACTTATTGTAGTAAGCTTGGTCATACTACGGAGAGATGTTTCAGGAGACAGCGTGATGTGAACAAAAAGGAGTCTTTAAATATTCAGTCAATTGGTCTAGTGTCCACTCTTGAGAGTTCCCAGAATTCTTTAACTGAGTTAACTGAACCTGCTTTGAGGGGTAACTTAAATTCTCATGATGGAGCTCCTCTTTTGAGCAGTAACGTGGGTGACACTCTCAAGAGTTCATGTGCTAATTTCCTGTCTGATGGTTTTGTCAGTCCTCTGGACAGTAATGACAGGAAATCAGTTAAAATATATCGTGACACAGGTGCTTGCCAATCCCTTATGCTGACCAGTGTTCTAGGCTCTAATGTTAATTCCTCTGATGAAACTGTAATCTTACAAGGTGTAGGGAATAATTACTTCTCTGTCCCTCTGTGCAGAGTGAATTTAGAGTCTGGTTTTGTTAATGGTTCCGTTATGGTTGGGTTGGTTGAGACACTCCCAATGTCAGGTGTAACTTTCTTACTTGGAAATGATATTGGTGGAAGTCAAGTGTGTCCAGCTCCTCAGTTGTCTGGTGAGCCAGTGGCTGCGTCCCAGGATTGTGATGTCCCTGATGTGTTCCCTGCATGTGCTGTCACTAGGGCTAAGTCTAAAGTTACTGGTGATTTAGAGGATAATGATGATGATGATGTTATCCTAGCTGACACTTTTCTTGCTAATTTCGACCACTCACCAGATGAGGCAGTACCCCGTAGTGTTGATAATTTGTCTCGTCAAGAGTTGGTTGAGTTGCAGGTTGCTGACCCTGAGTTGAAAGGTCTAGCTAACTCTGCTTACAGTGAAGAAGAGTCAGCCGGTGCTTCTACTTGTTATTATGTAAAGTCAGGAGTACTTGTGAGGAAGTGGAGACCCTCAACAGCATCAGCCGACTGTGAATGGGAGGTTGTACATCAAGTTGTCATCCCTCGTGTTTGTAGGCAGGATATCATTAGAGTGGCTCATGATTCCAGTTTGGCAGGACACCTTCGAGTGAGGAAGACTGTGGCACGCATTTTGAAACACTTCTACTGGCCAGGTATCTTCAGGGATGTTTCCTGGTATTGTAAGTCTTGTCACACCTGTCAAGTTGTGGGGAAGTGTAATCAGACCGAAAAGGTTGCACCTCTAGTTCCCATTCCTCCTTTTGAGGCGCCTTTCACCCGTGTGTTGGTGGATATTGTGGGCCCTCTTCCTAAGACTTCTTCAGGATTTTCTTATGTGTTGACCATGATTGATATGGCTACTCGTTATCCTGAAGCCATTCCACTTAGAAATATCTCAGTAAAGAACGTGGTTAAGGAAATGCTAGGGTTCTTCACAAAGTTTGGTCTGCCCAAGGAGGTACAGTCAGACCGGGGAAGTAATTTCATGTCAAACGTTTTCAAACAGTCTCTGAAAGAGTTGGGCATCACCCAGATCATGTCTTCAGCTTACCATCCCCAGACCCAAGGAGCGTTGGAGAGATATCATCAAACACTCAAATCGATGCTCAAAAAATACTGTTTGGAACATCAGAAAGACTGGGATAAAGGTCTTCCATTCGTTGTGTTTTGCTGCAAGAGGATGATCAGGGTATTGAACATCCTGTATCTTATTACAGTAAGAAGTTCACTCCACCTCAAAAGAACTACTCAACTATTGAGAAAGAGCTTTTGGCCTTGATTTTGGGTTTACAGCATTTTTCATTTCATTTGTGTTCTGGTTTTGACCCCATAGTCATTTATACCGATCATAACCCACTGAAATTCCTTAGTAAGTTTAAAGATAAAAATCAGAGATTGACAAGATGGAGTCTACTTCTTCAGGAGTATTCATTAGACATACAACATGTCAAGGGGAAAGAAAATGTTATTGCAGATTGCTTATCTAGACTTTAGACAGATTGTTTTAGAGTAATAAGAAATTTCCTTTGTAAATTTCTTTTTCTTTGTGGGGAGGTGTTACATAGCCTATGATTTCATCATCCTTTGTGTAATTTTAACGCACAGTATGCTGCATGTTTGATCACGAGCGTGTTCTGCCTCAGTCCCCCCCTTCTACCGTTATAGTAGAGTAAGTCGTTCTCTCTGTTGTCCAGAGCGGGATTGTGAACTCTATGTCCCCATGGCTTTCATTTGCGCGTCCTCTTACAAGTTGTATCAGGCTCTGCCGGCCCCTATATAATGAGCTCAGTCTCTGCATCATTGCCACTTAGATCTGCTCCTCATTTTGTTCACATCTCTGTCCTCCCCTGTACAGATATTATTATTGTGAGTGCTCAAGAAATCTCCAACCATCTAGCAGCTGTGTGTAATTTGAGTATAACTGTTGTTGCATTTTTTCTTGTACTGTATAGCATAAGTTTAATTTGTAGGCCTGGTGAAGTTTTTGTAATTCGTGTGGGGTTCTTTATGTCAGTCATTTTTGATAATATTTTGTATCTGTAATTATTTATCTGGCATTCACTGAGTATTATCTGGTATCTCATTTTATCAGGGCTGACTTAGATAAGTTTACTCTTGCTAGTTTCGTGTTAATAGAGGCTATTGCAGTTAACCATATATTTAACCTGTTTTTGCCATTACATTATCCTTATGAGTCCTGAATGTTTTGTTGTTATTTTAAGCATTAAACTTTAACTTGTAATTTTACCTAACTCTTTTGTTTTGAACCTGGAACTTTACGGGACAGTAGTGACTCTTAGTATTCTCACTTAATGTGTACATTATCTTTCTCTGTTCCGTAACAATATATATATATATATATATATATATATATATATATATATATATAGATATATAGATAGATAGATAGATATATATATATAGATTGATATATAGATAGATATATAGATAGATATATAGATAGATATATATAAATATAGATAGATAGATAGATATATATATATATATATATAGATAGATAGATAGATATATATATATATATATATATATAGATATATATATAGATATAGATATAGATATAGATAGATAGATAGATAGATAGATTCAGATAGATATATAGATATATAGTTATATAGATATATATATATTTATATCTATCTATCTATCTATATAGATAGATAGATAGATATATATATTATATATATATATACAGTATATATATATATATATATATATATATATATATGTATATATATATATATATATATATATATATATATATATATATATATATATATATATAGATATATATATATATACCTCCTCCAGAATATGTCTACCCACGATGTATATATGTCCCCCCCCCAATGCATACATGCCCCCACTAAAATTGCTGACCTAGCACGCTTTCCCACGCCTGAATGAAGGCGTTATTGCATCAGTTCTTAGCAGGCAGCCAAGACGGGCAGACTATTTTTCTGTGAGCTTGTAATAAACTCCTTATCTAGCTGTTTGTACACGAAGTTTCTATCACCAAAGTATTGCAAGTTACATTTGGTAGCAGCGGTGTTTCGAACCATCAGCTTCTGACTGCCTCCTTGGATTTTTATTGATACCACAAGATACACGACGTCTTGCATCTGCCAGCCTCGCCCCTCCTGAGTGCCTCTAGGGCTGTGCTTTCCGAGTGTATAATTTTTCTCACCAGTGCTCACCTCTCAAACAACCCCACCCACACGCCTTGTTCCTGACCGCAAGTGTCACCGTCGCCGACCTACGCACCTGTTCCCAGCACCTGTTCCCAGCACCTGTTCCGAACTCATCATAACTCCTGCCCCCACGGTGCCACTTATCACTGTCTGCCCACTGCCTGCCCACCACCATTCTCTGCATTTGCAACTCAACAGCTCTACACCTACCTTGAACCAACATCTGCCCTCACAACTCACCACCGGCCCCATTGCCGCCACGCCCTGCCGTCACCCGCATCTGGTCTGCATTACGGAGCCTCCTAAGACCGCCACTCCCTGCCGGTGATTCACTGCGGCGTCTCTTCTCCTCTCCACCCAGCTGTCTCTCCACCGCCGCCCCGCCTCGCCCCGCTCCGCCCCGCCCCGCCCTGCCCCGCCCCAGCCCAGCTACACCCAGCCACCCCTGCACATCATACATCTTGCCACTCCCGTCTCTACTGTGTAACTATAGTATCTCTTTCCTTTCTATAGAGATTATCCTCGATTTTCTCTACAGATTGGATATTGTAAATATTCCATCTCATTTCCATTACCCCTTTTTCATCTTCACCTACGTTATTTATAATCCATCTCATCCTTCGCCTTTTATTTAAACTATCCATGCCCTCAATTCCTACTATTCAGACTGATGATAGTACGCCAATCGGTGTATGTACTATTAACTCTACGGGATCTGTGCCGACATATTCACCCGATATGCTCTCACATCTCACTTGCACAGATTTCCCAGAATATACACCTCAACTCCTCGACCTTCTGACCTCGTACAGAAACGTGGTTGCCTTACCCGGTGAATCGATGGGTAGAACAGACCTTGTCAAACATACGATTGAACTACTACCAGGAACTCAGCCGATTTACATACCAGCGTATCGATTTCCTCACAGCCAGAGAAAGCAGACAGATCAAATGGTACAGAACATGTTAGACCAAGACATTATTGAACCCTCTGTCAGTCCATGGAATAGCCCACTTTTCTTAGTACCAAAGAAGGACGGCAACTTTAGACCAGTAGTCGACTATCGTAAGGTCAATTCTGTCACCGTTCCAGACCGTTTCCCGTTACCTGTCCTCACTGATTTGCTAGAATCCCTTGGTGAAAATAACGTAGTCTTTTCATCTTTAGACCTCAGCGGGTACTGGCAGGTCGAAATGGAAGAGTCCTCTCGCCCAGTTACAGCCTTTAGCACCCCTTCCGGACATTTGCAGTTTAAGAGACTCCCTTTTGGTCTGAGAAATGCTCCTTCCATGTTCATGCAACTTATCCATTCAGTCTTCAGCGGTATGATGGGACACTCTCTTTTTGCTTACCTAGATGATATCATTGTTGTGAGTAAATCCATCCCTGATCATTTTACCAAACTCCAGCAAGTCTTTGAACGCCTCCAGCTCGCAGGCCTGAAAATCAGTCTCAGTAAATGTGACTTCCTGCGAAAGAAAATCAAATTCCTAGGCCATGTCGTAGATGCACAAGGCATTCATACTAATGAGGATAAAACTAAGGTGATCCTTAACTTCCCAGAACCTACCACTACCGACGCTGTACGAAGTTTCCTGGGCCTCAGTGGCTCTTATCATCGATTCATATGGGATTATGCAAACATCGCCTCTCCTCTGACCCACTTACTCAAGCAGAATGTGCCCTTTGTTTGGACTAACGACCAGTCACAAGCCTTCCAAAAGCTAAAGACAGCTCTTGTAAATGCCCCTGTTCTAGCATTCCCTGATTATACCACACCCTTCCTTCTCTGCACAGATGCCTCAGGCACTGGACTTGGTGCCGTTTTGATGCAACTCGATGAAGCATCAAGGAAGCGCATAATAGCGTATGCTAGTCGCACCCTTACAACCGCTGAACGTAACTACAGTGTCATACATCTCGAAGTGCTAGCGGTAATCTGGTCCTTGAAACATTTCAGAGATATAGTCTATGGTTATCCAGTTCATATCCAAACAGACCACCTTCCACTATGTGATTTGTTCAAGAATCGCAACCTAACAGGTAGGTTAGCTAGATGGTCTGTCATCATCCAGGACTTTAATCCCACTTTTCATTATGTACCAGGCAAGTTGAATGTAGTCGCAGACACGCTCTCACGTCACGTAGCAGCAGCTATAACATCACTGCAGCCCGAAATAACTGAAAACACTACACTAACGTCAGAAGTTGTTCGAAACTTTCAGCCCCAAGACCCCATGTGGTCCAAAGTCATTATTTCCTAGAATCTGGCGAAGCCTCGACCTTACCTACTCTGCCAGTATCACTAGATGAGTTCATGCTAGATGATGATCTCTTGTACAGGAAAACACTGCTGACAGGCAAAGATATGCCCAATCGCGAAGTACGCCAGCTTGTTGTCCCCACTGCCCTGATACCAAAGGTTCTTCATATTGTTCATAATACTCCTCGAGCTTCCCATCCAGATAAAGACCGATGCTTGCGCCAAGCACGTCTCAAATACTATTGGCCAACCATGCGCCGCGATATCAATGCCCACTGTGACTCTTGCCTCTCCTGCCACCGCCACAAAGGGTCAACCGGCTTACCAGCACCTCTCTTACAACACCCAATCCCGTCACGACCATGGGAAACTGTCTCAATCGATCTCTTAAAACTACGTCTCACAGAATCTGGCGCTGAGTACTTGTTCGTAGCAGTCGACCACTTCTCCCGCTACTGTGTCCTCGTACCCCTCTCCGACAAGACCGCGAAGAGCGTTGCACGTGCCTTTGTAGATCACGTAATTTACCCATTCAGTACCCCTCATACCATTCTTACTGACAATGGTACAGAGTTCAACAATAGCCTTCTAGATGAGATCTGTCGCCGCTTTCATATCAGTAAGTGCAATGTCATGCCTAACCATCTGGCTTCCAATGGCCTTGTAGAACGCCACAACCGAAAAACCTTAGAGTGCCTCAGACATCTAGGCTCCCATAGTTCGTCCTGGGATGACTGGATTCCCCAAGTGGCGTCCTCCATCAATAGCTCCATCAATGCATTCATTGATGAATCTCCCTTCTTTGTCCTCTTTGGTTTTGACAAGGACCTCCCATACTCTCTCTTATCCTCAAAACCAGAACCCATCTACAACATGGATGATTATGTTAAACTAAAATTGGCCAACTTCCAGACAATCCACCAGTGTGTCCAATCCACTTTGGCTTCCTCTCAGGAGACCATGCTGCAGCGCCAACATAAGTCCGCCTCTCCTATCACTATCAATGTAGGCGATCTTGTCTTCGCTCATTCCCATACGCGTTCCTCTAAGTTGGTTGACAAATTTACAGGGCCCCACTGTGTCCTCACTCAACAAGGCAACAAATTTCACCTCCAGGACCTGTCCACTAAGGACACCAGATGGGTCCACGTCTATGACTTAAAGCGAGCACCCCGTGGCCTCGTCTTGGAAGAGTCACTTACACAACCTCTTGCCTCCTCTTCCCCTCCTCCCATCCCACAGTCTACCTTGTCTCCACCTATCCCTCAGTCTCCTTCCTCTCCACCTCCACCTGCTCATTCATCAACCAATCACTATCAATCCAAACTGCGCTCTGCCCATCAACCTCTTCACGACCTCCCCCATTAACTCTACCCTGATTTTCTAGGTACGATGTTAGCGATCTCCCTGCTGGCAGTGCTGACCCTCCTGGGGTCTGGGTCAGGTCAGGACGATGGTGGAGTACGTCCTGGGGCCTTGGTCGGCTCAGGAGGCGAGGTCTCCTTGCTACGATCTTGCGCCCCTGGCTGACGTAGCCATTGCCGTACCTGCCTACGCGCACCAGCTCCATGGAATCAGGACCCATCTCACGACCCTCATGGGGACACACAACCCGAATGAGTATCTCTATAACCTTTTCCTCCCACTCTCCTGGCAATTGCAATACATAAGTAACAGATTCACTGAGCTCAGTGACACATTTTCCATTCAGACACCCGTTGGTCGTTCTCGTGTGAAACGAGGTCTCTTCGACTTCGGCGGTGAGATTCTGAGTGGCTTGTTTGGCGTTGCTACAGCCCGTGACATTTGTGGCTTCAAATCTGATCTCACTCATTTAGCTTCAGCCCTAGAATCACAACGCCGAGTCATTAAAATCCAACACACTATGTTACAGAAGCTCACTACCCAACTCAATGAAGTCAAGTCCACTCTAAACAATTTCACTGATATCTTACAACGTCACCTTTCAGATCCCAACGTTATCTCTCAGGTCTTCTACCTCAAACTCAACATGGATAATCTCCAACCGGCCATTGACTCTCTCCTGTCTCAAGTCTCTGCCTTGGTTCGTATCCTGGTCCATGCTATCAATGGACGTGTCACTGCCGACTTATTACCTGTCTCAGCTCTCCGTTCTGTCCTGGAATGGGCTCACTCCACCTTTAGTCTCTCCCCAGTCCTCCCCTACTCCTCCCTTGAATATTATTATCCTGTTCTCGAAGCCACTCTCCTCACCATATCTGTCGTCGTCCATATTCCTTTCCGTTCTGCCATAACCTTTCACCTTTTCCACATCATTCCCTTCCCTTTCCGCCTCAACAACTCCTTGTTACAAGTATCTGTTCCTTCAGAATATTTCCTCCTCTCCCATGATCATCTTTCCGTTGCCTTCCTTTCTTCCACAGACCTCCAGCAATGTTCCTCCCTTACTCCGACTTCTCGTCTCTGTGCTGCCCACCTTTTCGCTATCTTCCCTAGCAGTGCTACACCCTGTGAGTCTGCTTTAGTTCGCAACCATTCCATCTACTCGGCCTGTTCTTTTGTCCCAGCTCCTGAGCTCCCGGTCCACCATGCTCACCTCAACCATGTCCAGTACTTCTTCTTTGCTGTTCCCATCTCTGTCACAATCATGTGTCCTGGTTCTTCAGTTCGATCCGTCCCCGCTAGTGGTCTCTACAAAGCACCTGACTATTGTACCATCAAATCAGAGTCCATCATCACTTACGCCACTCGCTATCACCAAGCTGTCCGTAAACACTCCTATGACATCTTTCAACCAATCGACATACCTTCAACTCTACCATCTGCCAACATTACCATCACCTCCCCTAACTTGCGCATGCTAACCTTCCTCAGTGACAGTGATTTCATTATGGATCAATTTTCTCTGGCCTTCAGCCGTTCATGGGTTCATCCAACAGTTGTGTTTCCCCATGTGGTTATCGCTTTCATAGGTTTTCTCCTCATCATCTGTGCAGTGCATTGTTGTGTCAGAAAAATGGAACGTCGACTCCAGGAAATCAGAGTCGCTACAGGCATAGTACGCCCTACACACGACGTAGAAACTCCCCATACTTAGTGCCCTCACATTCAGTGACTACCAATGCCATCTGACAATTAACCAAACTGTGAACAGAACTATGCCTACTAGAAAATGATGGTATTTCTTTAATGCATTACTGAGTGACAGTGTCTCCTACAGAAAATACAAAAGATAAAAAAAAAAATGAACGAAGAACAATGGAACTCTCATATCTACTCCTTGTTTATCATGTATTACACTATTTTTGTGTAATTCCCATTATGTCTTACTCCTTGTATATCTTATATGTATATATCCTTCTAATTCCCTCCCCTCAACATGGCCATGTCTCCCCTACTGCCCCTGTCTCATACTTATCCCTTGTACCAACCTCCCCGGTCCTTCCTTACTACTATAATCAAACCCCATTTAACTCCTGGTGTCAGGAGACACCATCTCAGCTACCCGGGGGAGTAGTGTACCCCCTCCACAATATGTCTACCCCCGATGTATATATGTCCCCCCCCAATGCATACATGCCCCCACTAAAATTGCTGACCTAGCACGCTTTCCCACGCCTGAACGAAGGCGTTATTGCGTCAGTTCTTAGCAGGCAGCCAAGACGGGCAGACTATTTTTCTGTGAGCCTGTAATAAACTCCATATCTAGCTGTTTGTACACGGAGTTTCTATCACCAAAGTATTGCAAGTTACATATATATATATATATATATATATATATATATATATATATATATATATATATATATATATATATATATTATATATATATATATATATATATATATATATATATATATATATATATAAATATATATATATATATATATATATATATATTACGGAACAGAGAAAGATAATGTACACTTTAAGTGAGAATACTAATAATCACTACTGTCCCGTAAAGGTCCAGGTTCAAAATAAAAGAGTTAGGTAAAATTACAAGTTAAAGTTTAATGCTCAAACTAACAACAAAACATTCAGAACTCATAAGGATAATGTAATGGCAAAAAACAGGTTAAATATATGGTTAACTGCAATAGCCTCTATTAACACGAAATTAGCAAGAGTAAATTTACCTAAGGCAGCCCTGATAAAATGAAAATACACTGGGTAATGCTCAGTTAATGCAAGATAAATTATTACAGATACAAACTATTATGAACAATGGCTAACAACAAGAACTCCACATGAATTACAAAAACCTCACTAGGCCTACAAATCAACAACCTATGCTATACAGTACAAGAACAAAATGCAATAACACTTATACTCAAATTACACAGCTGCTAAATGGTTGGAGACTTCCTGAGCACTCACAATAATAACTGTACAGGGGAGGACAGAGATGTGAACAAAATGAGGAGTAGATCTAAGTGGCAATTAATGTAGAGACTGAGCTCATTATATATGGGCCGGCAGAGCTTGATACAACTGTAAGAAGGACGCGCAAATGAAGCCATGGGGACAAAGAGCTGACAATCCTACTCTGAACAACAGAAAGGACGACTTACTCTACTATAACGGTAGAAGGGGGACTGAGGCAGAACACGCTCGTGATCAAACAGGCAGCACACTGTACGTTAGAATTACACAAAGGATGATGAAATCATAGGCTATGTAACAATATATATATATATATATATATATATATATATATATATATATATATATATATATATATATACAGAGAGAGAGAGAGAGAGATGTATGAGATGAGTAGGAAGATGAGAAGGATGAAAGATGAAATAAGTGTGAGACGATGAGACTAACGAGACCGTGAGACCATAAGGACTGACGGTAGAAGATATGAGAGGGGTGAGAAGGTTATTGACGGGAGAATAAATTAGAAATGCGAGAGTATGTCAATTGTGAGAGAGATGAAAAGATTGTAATGAGAGAAAATGAAAGGGACAGGAGAATAATTGAGGAATAAGAGAATATGAGAGATGAAAAACAGTGAGACAGAGAAATGAAAGAAGACTGTAGATGATGAGACAAACAGGGAGAGAGAGAGAGAGAGAGAGAGAGAGAGAGAGAGAGAGAGCTTGGCAATTTAGTTTGACAAGAATTTTAAATTTTAAATTAGTTTACTGTTTCTTTTCAGTTTATACAAATGGATTACACCTTCCATTATTAACTTTCATTCTCTCTCTCTCTCTCTCTCCTTTCCCACTTCTGTCGTAATTTCTCCTGTTCTTCCACTGTACACTTCTTTACTTAACTTTTCTCTTTCCTTGCTTCTTTCATCTTTCTCCTTTTCTTTCCTTTCCATTCTGTCTCTTCTTCACCCCACATTTTTCTTTTTCCTTTTCTCACCTGTGCGTCTACTTTCTTTTCTCTTCTCTTTTTTTCTTTCTTATCTTTTCCTTTCTTTAACCGGAACTTATCCATCTTCCTTGCTCCTCCTATTCATTTTTCGTCCTCATCCACTTTCTGCCTTATCCCTCTCTGCCTAAGTCTTCATATTTCCTTATACCCTCTCAGTCTCACCTTCTAGCCTCAACCTTCCCTGCTTTACACTCTACATCTTTCCTCCTTCCCTCCCTGCCTCACCTCCTTGCCTCACCCCTCTCTACTCCACCTTCTGCATCTTTCCTCCTTTCCTCCCTGCCTCATCCTCCTCTGCCACTCTCCTCCCTACTTCACTTTATGTATTTTTTATCCCTGCCTTACTCCATCCTGCCTCACTCCTCCTTGCCTCGCCCTTCCCTACCTTACCATTCCATTGCTAGTGTTCTTCACCCTACCTCATCTTTCCATAGCCCATTTCATCTTTCGTCATTCCATTACTAATTCACCCTTCCGTCTCTCACGGCGTCTTTCATCTCTTCCTGCTTTCTCACCCTTCATACTTTACCCCTGCCAGCATCCTCCCTCCCTCTCTCATTCCCTCCCATTCTCCCTAGTTCTTTCCTGCTTCATTCCTTGTCTTATCCCCACTTGCCTTATCCTTCCCTTCCTCACCCATCTCTTTAACCCTATTTCACCCATCTCTACTTCATCCCTCCCTTCTCACCCATTCCTGCCTCATCCATGCCTTTCTCACCCTTCCACGCCTCATCATTCCATACCACACTCTGCCTGACCCCTTCACCCGTCCCTTTCATCCTCATTCCCCCTTCCTTACCTCATCTCTCTCTTCTCACCCATCTCTGCCTTACTCCTCCCTTCTCATCCATCCTTGCCTCACCCCTCCTTGCCTCACCAGTCCCCGTCTCACCTTTCCCTGTCTCACCTTTCTCTGCCTCCCCCATCCCTGCCTCCCTCAACCCTGCCTCACCCTTTCCTACCTCACCCCTCCCTCCTAACTCTGCATCTCTCTTCTCATGCTCTCCTTCCCTGACTATCTCTCACTCACTCATCTGTTCTAACATATTCAGTCATCTTTCTTGCATACATTCTTACTCTCACCCATTCACTCCCTCCCTCCCTCCTTCCCTCATTCACTCAATCACTCACTCACTCGCTCACTCACTGACTTACTCACTCTTATTGCCTGTCCTCTCCTGACCCACCTTCATTTAAATTCCTATTGGCTTTGACAGGAGGGGCAGGAATGGAAGGAGGGAGACAGGGAGGGAGGATGGGAGAGGGAGAGAGAAAGAGAGAGAAATTAAGGGAGAGAGGGAGAGGAGTAGGAAAGAAGGTTGGGTGGACGAGAAAAATTGGGAGCAAATGAGGTAAAGAGGGATAGGGCGAGAGGAATTGAGAAAAGAATGGATAGAAGGTAGAAGGAAAGGGAAAACTAAGAGAGAGAGAGAGAGAGAGGGCGTTGAATGCTTTTCACTACAGTTGAGAAATGCCATCGAGGTCAAACCAAAAAAAAGGTTGAAAAGAATTACACGTTTTTCTTTTCTGTTATTTAGCCTACACCCGGAACAAATCTCTCTCTCTCTCTCTCTCTCTCTCTCTCTCTCTCTCTCTCTCTCTCTCTCTCTCTCTCTCTCTCTCTCTCTCTCTCTCTCTCTCTCTCTCTCTCTCTCTCTCTCTCTCTCGTTGTTCTAGTATATACACCCCTTGTGAGGTAGATTGCAAGGAGATAGATAGGTCGGTAGGCAGGCAGGTTATTACTGTAAGTAGTTTGGCAGATCTGTAAGTATTTTGGCAGTTTTGGGATATTTTAGCAAGAAGGTAGGTAATTACAGTAGGCAGGCAGGTAGGTAGGTAAGTATTGTAGATTGGTAGGTGGTGTCGAATTTACATATGTTGTAAGTATGTAGGTATGTTAGTAGTTGAGAGATAGGTTGGCATGTAGGTAGGTAGGTTGGTAGGTTTGTAGATGGTGATGTACTTAGGTAGGTATTGTCACGGGGGGAATGGGAATTTATGAATTAAAAATGCTAGATGTTACTTGAAAATAGAGACAAGGAATCGACTTGTGAAAACCAAGTAGTAAGTTTTACTTTATGCCGGCTTACTTCGCCGATTCTCTAAGGACGAGAATTTATAAACTTTCTCAACAGTACACAGCAGAGACTAATTACTTACAGTGCTGTCTGTTAGTACTGTTAGCCTCTCGAGAAAGTGACTCCACCCCTGACAGTCAATAATGCTAATAATAATGGACAGGTCCTTGCCGGTGCTTAACTCCAGGCTGGCACAACGGATTTAAATTTGATACAAAAGAACTGGCCTAAGTACCAGTTATGAATAATGTAAGGAGTTTGTGCAAACTAGGAGCGGCAACTAAAATAAGCTTAATGTGGAGAAATAAAACACGGGTCTAATTACATTAAGCTCAAAGAAAAGAACTGTAAATTTATTGATTACAATAAAATAAATTTACGTTATATGAATCTCAAAAATGAATTCCAAAGGGGAATTCACGGTCACTAGGCAACTCATGAATTCAAATAACAAGGAGAATACACTCACTCGCTCAATCAAAAGCTAATCAAACTTAAGCCTAAAAAAAAAGAACAGAAATACTGGTCAGTGGAGGGGAGCCAAACGAATGACTGGGCACCTGTGATGAACATCAAACGCTGCAATTTGCTGCAAGCCCGCTTTGCCAATTCACCGTCTAGGTGGGGATTCAGGAATTCGCTGTACAACGGAGGCACTGCTCTACGCTGGGCACAAACGGTCCTATCCTTGAGGCGACTCAAAGATGACTGAGTTCAAACTGCGAAAGGGGGCAAGAGATGGCTGTGTTCGCCGGAAGTAGACGTGGCCTAACTTCAACTGTCAACAGAAAGAGGGCGAACGATATAAAAATACGATAAATCACTCAGTGAAAGCACTAATGTCGTGGATAAGAATGGTCACTTGTGAAACAGTGACAAATGTTCTGAAAACCATCCCAGTCAAAGTGAATGCGAGGACTGTTGAACTGAGTGATGGCCAGTGGGAGTTCCACTAGAGTTCGTGGTTTTCTCACCAAAGTACAATGTCACGAATTTATATAAAAACACTCGTGCGAATTCGTGACATTACCCCCATCAAAATCAAATTTTTCTTCAGAAAAATTTTATGATATACATATATATAAATCCTAAGTCAGTCACACAAGATTCACACTGTGGTGTGTGCACTATTCTGCTACAGGAGGAAATCACAGTTGTCTATAAGCGTAAAAACCTCATATTTACGTTAATAAAGGCAAGCTTGAGAAAAAAAACTCTATGACGACGGTGAAAAATCCTGTACACAGGTCAAACTGAGCGAAAAGTTTGCTACATTTATATTAACAACTAATTGTTATGCAGCGTGATGTATGTAATACACGGTGCAATTGTGACAGTTGTAATGTAACTGTACCTATGTGTAAAATGATATAAAACAAATCAACAGTAAATAGAGATGGCGAGGCAGAAGAGAAGAGGCGGCAGCATGCAGCAGAGATGATCAGCTGATCTGCACGACAAAATTGCTACACCCGCCAGCTCCACCTGCAAAAGCAATCAAGGTGGAGCATGAAAAATGTCAGTGCGACAAATTTTTTTTATTAAATTCCAATTTCTCTCTCTGCCTAGTAGTCAGTACATGTGCTACAAAAAATACTCCCTAGCCGAAAATTTTAAGTGACAGCCAAACTTTGTACATTCGAGGTCGCCATTATTTTCTTATTAGATACATTATTAACCAGGAAACGTGGTCTCAGGACAGAATCTCAAAGGACCCTTATAGTTTACTGGTTAAACCTACGTTATTATTAACCAGGAAACGTGGTCCCAGGAGAGAATCTCAAAGGACTCTTATAGTTTAATGGTTAAACCTACTCTACACTTACGATTAATATTGGCAAGCTGCGAATCCCTACGCAATCTCGGGCAGGTCACATTTTAACACCCACCATGGGTGTGAACACTCATGTGGATACTGTGCATTCTCCGGGGATCCTCAGAGAGGCCCACAGCTCGAGACACCACAAGGAAATTCAAACACAGCCTCGGATTGTCTCTACGGGGGTCTCGAACTTACCCCTTAACCTATGGTACATATGTATGTACAAAACTTGGACATAATGTGTCCTGTAGGGCCAACGGGCGAGACGTCAGGTCTGCACCCACATCACCACTGCCCTCTCTTTCAACTGACTCAGAGATTATGGGCGTGTATTCAAATGACACAGGAAGGACATGTCTCTGATAGGTGGTACATTAACAGACATTGCAGGAATGCACAAAGCTATCGATTTCTTGTCCCATTCCTGGCCAGAAAAAGTCAGCACAGATACGGCCCTGGGTTTTCCTTATGCCCATGTGACCTCCTGAGGCTGAACAATGACCTCATCTAACACTGCTTGGCGAAACTTCGCGGGAACGACAAACTGCAGTCGAACCTCGACCTGGGGTGTTTGTGACTCACTGTACAACCGTCTTTGTTTGCGAAGGAACCTGGCTTGACCTCCCCGTGAATACTTAATCATTCTACTCTTTTGCTTCTTCTACACAGCAGCAAGTGTCAGGTCAGACTGTTGTTCCTGGACAACATCTTGGCTACAAATCAGATCTTGCGGTGATGCAATGGTCACCGGGGTGACACAGTTTGGAGCCTTGGCCATGGCTTGTGTTACTGCAGCCGAAGTCTGAGTAGCGTCATCTACGGTGCAACTATACTTGGCACCTGATATGTTGCCTATGATAAGGTCAAACAAAAGTTCTGGCATGACAACTGCAAGTGTTGTACCAGTGTAAAATGGAGATGCCACCTGGATACGTGCCTCAGGGAACAATCTCATTGATCCATCAATAAGCTGAGCTTGGATCTGTCGACCTGTGTACTCCTCAGGCCGAATTAGACTCTGCCTGACAGAGCAACCTGAGGAACCATTGTCTCTCGTGACCTTCACAGGAATGCCTCCCACAAACCCTGGCTGGACAAGGAAGGCACTGTTACCTGTGGGAGGGCCTGTGGAGGAAGCAGCCAGCCACTGATGAGGCTGCTGAATGAATGATGCGGCAAACATGGTGCCCTGAGAACTAGATGCCTGAGGGGTCGTACTCACCATCTGGGGAGATGGAGCGTTGACCACCTGTGGTGGAGAGTTCACTGTTGTTGTGTCATAAAGGACTTTGTAACTCCTTTGTGGTTACTTGTAGTTGAGTTATATATATATATTAGACTTGTGGACGAGCGGTTGTTATACTTGAGTAGCTTCGTGAGTAGCTAATCTTCTTTCCCATTTGTCATGTAGTGACAGGAGAGTAAAAGAATAGTATGGGACTATTTTTATTTGTCTTGGAAATATTAACAAGTCTCTCACACAGAGCAAAGTATAAAGTAGAGTCCCGCTATCTCTCTCTCTCTCTCGCTCTCTCTGTCTCTCTCTCAAGTTGCTAAGCCCTTCTCCCTGTGACCTGTCTGTTCTATGGCTAGCTTCTTTCTGCCCTCTCTTTCCTAAATTCTGGTGAAACAGGAGACGTATCACGTGTGTTCCTTGTGAGTGGAAAGTTCTAGAAGCCTGTGTGTGAGTATGTGTGTATGTGTGTGTATGGTCACTAGGCGCTGTCGTGTGCCTATAAAGCATTCCTTGAGTTAAGAGTGTGTAAGAATGTTTAGCATTGCTCGATTCTCGCAGACACAATACCTTCTCATCATCTGACTCCCTTCTTCTATCTGTCTCTCTATCTATCTATCTATTATGATTTGTGATTATAATATGGAGTCTTAACATATTGCTCGGTCACGCGAAAATGGCGTACCATCGACAATTAATAGTCATAACATATTAATACATATTATATACACATTATAATGAACTTATAAGCTAATTAAGTGAAATACATAATATTGTAAAAGTAACATAATTGTATGAATATTGTATACATATAATATTTAGAGTAAATAGTGATTATTTAGTAATATTACATTTTAAACAAGTTGTATACATATTTAAATAAATGCATTAAAAGTAAATTATTTAACTGTAATACAGTATGTACTTGGGTTATTGTAGTGAAATGCATAACTGTATTGGCCTTATAATTGTAGTTACATTTTGTTAATGCAACTGTTACATGTCTTGGCCTTATAATTGTAGTTAAAGTTACATAAATGTTACATCTTGTTAATGCAACTGTTACATAAATGGTACATATTGTTTGTAGTTACATAATTGTAGTTAAAGTTACATAAAAGTTACATCTTGTTAATGCAACTGTTACATAATTGGCAAAGTGTAACATAATGCAATCGTTTGTCGTTACATAATTGTTACATATCGTTTGTAGGTACATAATTGTAGTTAAAGTTACATAAAAGTTACATCTTGTTAATGCAACTGTTACATAAATGGTACATATTGTTTGTAGTTACATAATTGTAGCAAGTGTAACATAATGCAATCGTTTGTCGTTACATAATTGTTACATATCGTTTGTAGTTACATAACTGTAGCAAGTGTAACATAATGCAATCGTTTGTCGTTACATAATTGTTACATATCGTTTGCAGTTACATAATTGTAGCAAGTGTAACATAATGCAATCGTTTGTCGTTACATAATTGTTCATAATGCAATCGTTTGTCGTTACATAATTGTTCATAATGCAATCATTTGTCGTTACATAATTATAATATGGAGTCCTAACATAGCTGAGGGACTAGTGAACTGTGGAGATGTACCTGTACTGCTAAGAATGACACCACCGTACTGCTGTTGAGGAATGAAGGCTGCATTCGCCTCTTGCCTCCAATACACTGGGGCTGGTGCTGAAAAGGATTCTCCTGTCTGTCAATCGCATGGCTGATACTGCTGCTGGTTAGGGTACTTGTTGTACCTCTTCCACTCAGGTTTCTGGGCATTTTGCCCCTGGTCCTTCTTCTGCAGTTTGTTTGGACCTTGGCCATTATTCTGAGAACGGCCTTGATGCTGGGGTTCAGTCTCAGACGGTTTCCCAGATTTGTCAGCTTTCCTGTTCCAGGTGTGTTGCTTACGAATTTGATACCCCTACGCAGTGCAGAATGCATCAGCCTTCTCCACCATTAGCTGGCATCCTTTACCTGGCAGATTTTAAGCCGAGCCATAAGCTCAGCAGGCCACGACTTTTCTAGCTGCATGTGCAGCTTAAGGTCAATTATCCCCTCTCGCATGGAAGAGGTTTCATCTTTCTCCATCCACTCATCTAAGTAAGCAGTAAGTCGATCAAGAAACTGAACGGCAGTCTCCTTTTCTTGCAGACGCGCCTTCATAAACTGATGCCTGGCGTCGTCAACTGTGAGACCGTACGCTTTGATGACTGCAGCCTTCATCATCTCATATGTGTGATTGTCTCGACGAATTCTGTGAAGAATATTGAAGGCAGGGCCCTCAAACAAGCAAAGAAACTGCGGCCGCTTAGCTGCCTCATCCAGCTGGTACAGCTGCGCCATGTCTTCGAAACAAGCTATGAATGGCTCGATTCGCTCACCTTCCTTTTTGAGGCGTGGGGTTGCCAGAACATGTGCAGGGAGAGCGCTTGTGGAGTTTGGGTTAGCTGTACCAGATGTGTCTGAAGCCAAGGAGACTTGCTTGAGCTTCAGCATCTCAAGTTCATGTCTCTCACATGCCTCGCACTCAGCACGTTCGTGTTCACGTTGTTCTCGCTCGTGTTCACGTTCTCTCTCGCATTGTTCTCGCTTGTATTCACGCTCTCTCTCGCGTTGTTCTCACTCGTATTCACGCTCTCTCTTGCGTTCCTCGCCCTGTCCTCGCTCATGTTCTTGTTGAATTCTACGCTCTTCACAGGCATCACTCTCATGCTGCTGTTCAAGAGTGAACCGTGAGAACACATAATCTCTAATTTCCCAGGGATCGGTAAGCCCCATATCTTTGGCTTCCTGTACATATGCATTAGTGGTCATGATGCTACCTCAACTAAGGCTGAGTGGACTAAAGACTGAGTACTGACTGCTATTTTGCAGAGAAATACTAATAATCAAAAGTAAAGAATATAGGCACAGGCTGGTGGTGACCAGTTTTATCTAGTTGAAATGGTAAAGAATATAAGAAAAAAAAACTGACTGGGAAAACTATTACGTAAAACTTGTGAAAATCAAGTAGTAAGTTTTACTTTATGTGGCTTACTTCGCCGAGTCTCTAAGGATGAGAATTTATAAACTTTCTCAACAGTACACAGCAGAGACTAATGACTCACGAGTGCTGTCTGTTACTCTAAAATGAGCTTAATGTGGAGAAATAAAACATGAGTCTAATAATATTAAGCTCAAATAAAAGAACTGTAAATTTATTGAGTACAAATAAAATACATTTACGTTATATCTCAAAAATGAATTCAAAGGGGGAACTCACGTTCACTAGGTGACTCATGAATTCAAATAACAAGGAGAATACACTCATTCACTCTTTCAAAAGCTAATCAAACTTAAGCCTAAAAGAAAAAGAACAGAAATACTGGTCAGTGGAGGGGAGCCAAACGAATGACTGGGCACCTGTGATGAACATCAAACGCTGCAATTTGCTGCAAGCCCACTTTGCCAATTCACTGTCTAGGTGGGGATTCAGGAATTCACTGTACAACAGAGGCGCCGCTCTACGCTGGGCACAAACGGTCCTATCCTCGAGGCGACTCAAAGATGACTGAGTTCAAACTGCGAAAGGGGGCAAGAGATGGCCGTGTTCGCCGGAAGTAGGCGTGGCCTAACTTAACGGTCAACGGAAAGAGGGCGAACGATATAAAAATACGATAAGTCACTCAGTGAAAGCACTAATGTCGTAGATAAGAATGGTCACTTGTGAAACAGTGACAAATGTTCTGAAAACCACCCCATTTGAAGTGAATACGAGGACTGTTGAACTGAGTGATGGCCAGTGGGAGTTCCACTAGAGTTCATGGTTTTCTCACCAAAGTACAATGTCATGAATTTATATAAATACACTTGTGCGAATTCGTGACAGGTATGTTGGCATGTTGGTGAGTATGTAGGTGTGTTTATAGATAGCAGGGATGTTGTATGGCACGTAGGTAGGTTGGTAGGTAGGTAGGTTGGTATGTAGGTAGGTTCAAAGCTATGTAGGTTGTTTTCTCTTTGTCTTTAGGTTGGAACTGGTTGACCGGTAGGTAGGTTCGCATGAAAGCATATCTTGGTAGGCAAATACATAGGTAGAAATGCTGGTAGGTAGTTTTAAGTAATTTAACGTAGCATAATAGGGATACTTGTAGGTAAACTGGCTTGTAGGTAAGTTCGTTCATAGGCAAGATGGTAGGTAGCTAGGTAAGCAGGTAGGTAAATAGGTAAGTAGGTTGGAAGGTAGATTTATAGAGTGATCGATCCATTGGTAACCTCAGAAGATTGGTAGGTTAGAAATTCGATAGGTAAGTATGTGGATCTGAAGGTAGGTAGGTGTCACAGGGGGATGTAAATTTAAGAATAAAATGCTTGATATTGCTTGAAACTAGAGACAAGGAATTGACTTGTAAAAATCAAGTAGTAAGTTTTACTTTATGTTGCCTTACTTCGCCGATTCTCTAAGGACGAGAATTTTATAAGCTTTCTCAACATTACACAGCAGAGACTAATCGCTCATGAATGCTGATTGTTAGTACTGTTAGCCTCTTGAGAAAGTGACTCCACCCCTGACAATCAATAACTAATAATAATAATAATGGACAAGTTCTTGCCGGTGCTCAACTCCTGGTTGGCACACTTAAGTTTGATACAAAAGAACTGGCCTAAATACCAGTTATGAATAATGTAAGAAGTTTGTCCAAACTAGGAGCAGAAAACTAAAGTAAGCTTAATGTGGAGAAAAAAACACGATTCTAATTACATTAAGCTCAAAGAAAAGAACTGGAAATTTATGAATTACAATAAAATAAATTTACGTTATATGAGTCTCAAAATGAACTCAAAAGGGGAATTCACGGTCACAGAGGTACTCATGAATTCTAATAACAAAGGAAATCTAATCACTCGTTCTTTCAAAAGCTAATCAGACTTAAACCTAGAAAACGAACGGAAATACTGGTCAGTGGAGGGAATGGAACTGGAGCTACGAAAGTCTGGGCATCTGTGTGTTGAACACCAAGCGCTGCTATTTGGTGCTAAGCTCACTTCGCTGATCACCGTCAAGGTGGAGATTGAGGAAATCGCCTTACAATGGAGAAGCTGCACTCTACGCCAGGCACAAACAATCCTACTCTCGAGGCGATCCAAACATGACTAAGTTCAAGCTGGGAAGGGAGTGTAAAAGACGGCCGTGTTCGCTGGAAGTAGGCGTGGCCTAACTTCAATGGTCAACGGAAAGAGGGCGAACGATATACTCATGCAATAAAGTCACTCAGTAAAGGCATTAATGTCGTGCATAAGAACAGTCACTTATGAAACAGTGACTAATGTTCTGAATAACCATTCCGATCGAAGTGCATATGAGGACGGTTGAACTGAGTGATAGCCAGTGGGAATTCCACTGGAGTTCGTGGTTTTCTTACCAAAGTTCAATGTCACGAATTTGTATAAATACACAATCGCGCAAATTCGAGACAGTAAGTAAGCTGATAGGAAGGTTAGTTGGCTGGTAGATTGGTGGATGTAAAAGTAAGTAGGTTTTGTAAGTACATACGGTACGTAGATTCTCGAGGCCGGGGAGAGTAAGGTAGGTAGGTAGGTATCTAGGTGGGTAGGCTTGTATATCAGTAGGCAGGTATGCAGAAAGAGTAAGGTAGGTTAGGAGGGTAGTCAGTATTTGGGTAAGTAGATATGCAACATAAGCTGGGAGGCAGGTAAGTTGGTAGGAGTTAATCCTTTTCTCAGTGGAATGAACGGAGGTGGGGCCCGATTGACTGCTGCCTACCTTAAAAGCGCAAGGAACGACTGCCGCATCACCCCTGAACACTCAGACTGTGCACCGCGTAATTTCCACTCTGTCTACAGATGCCCTGTTAAGTCACCGTACCCATACCTAATGTCGTGCCCTAGTTATTTATTACTTGATTATGTATTTTACTTCACTACTTTCTCTTTCAGGTTATTCATACTGGTAGCTTATAGAGAAAGTATTATAGTATGTAACTTTTCCTTTTCAGTCTTTGCTATGAAAATTCCATGCCAGTTTTTCCATGCTGCATGGTGGTTTTTCTCACTTTTTCCTGTCAGTTTTAACCGGAGGGTTTGGAGGTGGGAGGAGCTTTTTTGCTTTACTATCCTTATCCTTCAGCATTTAGAATTAGATCTCGTTGCCATAGTCTCCTCTGTAACAAACAGCCTCTAAAGGATCATAAGGTCTGTTGCTGTTTGCTTTCGTTTGTACTCCTTTATAGGTATGTCAGTAGGTAAGTAGGTAGGTGGATACGATGGAGATGGAAGGTAAGGAGGTGAGGAGGGTATTAATCCACTACGTTAATTGGTATGGGGACATAAATAGGAAGATAAGTAAGTAGGAAGGACGTTGGAGAGAGAGAGAGAGAGAGAGAAAAGGTACAGTCAACGACAAAAGTTCGCTCGCCCCCCCTGCCGCTCTATCATCTCTGTGATTCAGACTCGTGAATGGGAAGCAGTGGACACAGGTGCAGAATACTGCTTATAGATGGCGTGGTGTGATGTGGTGTTGGGGTGGGGATTGGGAGGGATATGGGGAGGTTCCTCCGTAGAAGCGAAGTGATGTGTCAAGTAAGCAACCAAGATTAACAAGAGAGAGAGAGAGAGAGAGAGAGAGAGAGAGAGAGAGAGAGAGAGAGAGAGAGTATGAAAGCGTGAGAGTGCTTGCAATACAGAATGAGGGAGAGTGAGAGACCTGCATAAGCAAGAAGACAGAAGAAAGACCGATGAGATTCGCTAGAAAGATATAGTGCGGAACAATTACCTCGCTTTATGTTAACCAGTAACCCGCCACCATTCCCACAGCAGTGTAGTGTCAATAAAATATATACTTCATATGATTTTCACCTTTTGCCTTTCATTGTCTTATCTGACTAATTTTGATTCGCATACCTTTAATCCGTATGGCCCCTCGCCCTTCATACACCTTCACCTCTCCCTCGACCCCACATCCCACCACGCCATCTGTTTGCGATACTGTGCACCTGTGTCCATTGCTTCGCGTTCACGAATCTGAATCTCAAAGATGATAGAGCGGCAGGGGAGGCGAGTGAACTTTTGCCGTTGACTGTACGAAGTAAGGGAGGGAGGAATGGAGTAAGGAAGATGAGGGGAGGGGTGGGGGATGGATTAAATGGGGAAGGGATAGGGTGAGTGAGGGATGGAGAGGGATGGAGTTGGGGAGGAATGGAATGAGGGGAGGGGTGAGGGAGGGATGTACTGACCTGCAGGGGAAAGACATATAAAACTGTGTCCTTGGCGAATATTGCAGCACACCAACCTTACTTCCTGATCTCTGTTTAATCTCACTCCCTCACCCCTTCCCTGCCCCACCCCTTCCCTGCCTACTCTCTTCCAAGCCTACACTCTTCCCTACCTTATCCCTTCCCTGCCTCACCTCCTCCCTGTCTGTCTTATCCTTTCCCTGCCTTACACTCTCCCTGTCTCACCCCCTCCCTGCTTCACCCCATCCCTGCCTCAACCCCATCCTGCCTCAGTCTCTTCTTGCCCCATCACCCCTCTGCCTCATCTCCTCCTAGCCTCATACCTCAACTCCTCCCTAACGCAACTCCTCCCCACCTCAACTCCCTGCCCCAGTTCCTCCCTGTCCTACCCTCCCTGCCTTACCCAAAACCTTTCCTAGCCTAAATCCCTCCTTGCCTCATCTCCCTGCTCTTACCTCTTCCTGCCTCACCCCTTCCTGAACCCCTCCCTGCCACACCCCTCCTTTCTTCATTCACTCTCTCTGCATCTCTTCGTGTTTCATTCAGTCCACTTCTCCCTCTCCCACACTTCTTCCCAGCCTTGCTCGCCTTGCACTTGTCTAACTCTCTCTCTCTCTCTCTCTCTACATACATTTACAGTATATATATATATATATATATATATATATATATATATATATATATATATATATATATATATATATATATATATATATATATATATCTTGCTTCCCTATTCGTTTCTTTTCTGTATTTCTCTGCTTTCCTTTTCCTTTGTACCTGTCTCACATCTTTGTCAATTAGTCCCTATCCTTTCCTCTCTCTTTTTATTCTTCATTTTTCCTCACACTCCGTTTCCTTGTTCCACTTATTTCCACTCTCTGTGTTCATTTATATTTTCATTATTTATCATTTCGTATGGGACTCACTGCAGGACCAGACCTTGTCAAAGGGAGAGTGACAGACAGATTTTAGGTAATTTCTCCTTGTATTAGCCGAGACAAGGCCACATCTGGGAAATTTGTGTTCAGTGTGCGATCTGTGTGTGTGAAAGTCAAAGTGTCTTAACTTTTTTTTTTTTTTTTTTTTAATGCAAGGAAGAAGGAATCAAAGGCCAGGGACATGCAAAGTGCTCCCTCCAAGATAAAACAAAAATAAGATACAGAGAGCCAAATTCAAGATTCATCCTCGCTTGTGTCAGAATCAGAACATCGTCAACCGTATGGACCGACATGCTGAAAACACTGACTGGCATATCAATGGACATAATACCAAAACCCAAGTGACCTAAGTTATATATAAACTTTTTTTGCGGGCTTCATGAACAATATGAACTTGTTTAATATTCATAAGACTTGTGGCAATCCTTTCGATTTTCCTCAAAGTAAACTTAACATTATGTTCCAGATGGCGAACTGGATTTCCATGATTTTCATTTTCTCTTAGGCTCAAGTAACAAGACGATATGTGTGCCTCTCTTCCACCAGTTATGAATTTATATTAAAAGTTCCATCAAGGCAATAACAGGATTAATCAAAGGTCATGAGCAAAATACATTTAAAGTACAATAAGCTACCATAGCTCCTGTCCACCTACTTGGAAGTGTGAATTGGATCTGGCTCCTCAGGTTGTTTGGAGATGTGACAACACTTTTGATATTTTTTTTTTCCAGGGTCATGGGATGTGGACGGTGATGGCTATACCTCATACCAATTAATCCGGCCAGGCATGTATGGCAACATTGTTCCGGCTGAGATTCTGATTGGCTGGAGGTGTTTGTTCGATTTCGTTGTCGCTAAAACTGATACTCTTTTTATTATAAGATGTGATTTGAGTTTGTCGACAGTACGATCGTCAAAAGCAATAAGAAGTCCGTTATATACTTATTAACAATGAAATTTTCATAGGAAGATAGAAATATGAGTCAACAAAGTATTATAACAGATCAAGTCAAGGTCAACTTTCGAACAATTCCTTTAAATCTCCGACACTCCGTAATATAACAGAAAATTAAGGAAACCTGCTTAATCTAAGCGTTGGTATACTCGTAACACATTTAAGTTTTAAGATCAGTCCGTACTGTGATAATAGAGGATATATAATGAAATAGTTTTCCTTTAGCCTATTTTGATTTTTTGAATTTTTTTCAAACCTCCCCCCCACAGAACTCGTCTTTTCATCAGAATTTTTAATTATTCAGAGTTGTGGCACGATTTAAGGATGTGGACTGATCTTAAAATTTAAATGTGTTATACCAACGCTTAGATTGAGCAGGTTTCCTTAATTTTCTGTTATATTATGGAGTGTCGGAGATTTAAAGGAATTGTTCGAACTCTGACCTTGACTTGGACTGTTATAATACTTTGTCGACTCATATCTCTATCTTCCTATGAAAATTTAATTGTTGATAAGTATATAACGGATTTCTTATTGCTTTTGACGATTGTATTGTCGACAAACTCAGTATCACATCTGATTATAAAACGAGTATCAGTTTTAGCAACAACAAAATCGAACAAACACCTCCAGCCAATCAGAATCTCGGCAGGAACAGTGTTGCCATACATGCCTGGCCAGATTAATTGGTATGAGGTATAGTGAACAGTGTAATGCCTGATTATTAGTTTGCCATTGGGAGAATACCAGCTCTCTGATTCTGTGCCTCGTGGAATAAAATCGTCCGGGGTTAGCTGGAATTTATTACTAAAATTCCTCTTACCATGACAGGGTATATATATTCTCTGTCAATTATTTTTCTACCAAGGACTGAAAATTAATTATGAAATTGCCACAAAAATCACTGAAGCTAAGACGATATAAAAGGTACAGCTCAGGTACATGTTCACCTATAAAATACGGCCTGAGATTGCAGCCTTAAAGGGAGTACCACGAATCGGTGTTTTGTTCCTGTGCTGACCGTATGTGGTATTAAGGGTAAATTAAGGGTAATATTAATATTATTAAGGCTAATAATACTTAATCTTCATCTGTTATATTATTGTGTTGTTGTTCCGTAATGTGAAGTGTATGCTGCACTGATAGTGTTTTTAGATGTATGTACCGTAATTACGTCTGCGTTATATATTAAGGAATATTTTCAAAATCCACAACATTTTCCAGACAATGAGTACTGCAAATTAAGGGAAACAGAAAAATCCACTTTGGGGGACAGTAGCGGACATTATAATAGGTTATTTTTCTATAAATTAGTGAGTACTTGATAGACAAAAAGAACTTGTTAAAAAGCAATAGATAACGATGATTTTCTGGTGTTGTCTATTCTGTGGTTGCTTAGTTTGGCGTTATTAGTATGACGCAAGTGCTCGTGGGCCCTTCGGGCCCCTCGCACTTGCTCCTGCGGAGGGCTCTCGCGTTTATGTGCTGTTCTAGTGTAACGTTGCCACTTGGATTTTTTGCAGCTAACCAATTGATCGTGTTATTTGCAGCTTCGGGAATGGAACCCAAGTTGTCCGAACGCAAGTCCGAAATACTTTAGTTGTACCTGTTGACAAAAAATTCTACGG
>NC_137049.1:8198691-8331191 GCF_032717465.1 Coenobita brevimanus
TCAGGAGGTTATCCGGCATCTCTATTATTATAATTATTATTATTATTATTGAAAGACAGGCCAGAGAAAGGGATGGGGGATGGAGTTATCCCCGTACCCTGAAGATTGGGTCTATGCATATGCGTGGATGTAGTACGATTGAGGCTAAAAGGGAGAAGATTGGGAGAATGTTTGTGAGAAGAAAGTTGGATGTGTTAGCTTTGAGTGAAAAGAAGATGAAAGGGAAGGGTGAGTCTATGTTTGGAAGTGTGAATGGAAGATTGTCAGGTGTTGATAGAGGAAGGGCAAGAGAAGGTGTGGTCATGTTAGTGAGTCCGGAAGTACAGGAGTGTGTGATTGAATGGAAGGAGGTGTCATCGAGACTGATGTGGGTGAAAGCGAAATTTGAACGTGAGTTGTGGGTGTTTGTGAGTGCATATGGGCCTGGTAGTGAAAGGGATGAAGAAGAGAGGGAGTCTTTCTGGAATGATGTTGATGAGTGTCTGCAGAGTTTTGGAGCGAATGTGAATGTGGTAATGATGGGAGATCTGAATGCTAGTGTGGGAAATGTAGCAGTTGAAGGTGTAGTTGGTATGCATGGTGTGCCTGGAAGAAATGAAAATGGGGAGCGAATGATAGCGATGTGTGTTGAGCGAGAGATGGTGATTGGAAATACGCTGTTTGAGAAGAAAGATATTTATAAGTATATATGGGTGAGACAGGAGGGTGGAAGGGTTGTTGATAGAGCTTTGATGGACTATGTGGTTGTGTCTAGGAATGTCATATGAAGATTGCTGGATGTGAGAGTTCTGAGAGGGGAGGGTGGAGGTATGTCTGACCACTACCTGGTGGAGGGAAAGTTAAGAGTAGGTAAGAGATGGGTGAGAGCTAGGAGGGTTAGGTGTGGCAGGGAGGTTTTGAAAGTGAGTGAGTTGGATAAAAGAGAGAAAAAGATAGAGTATCAGAAGAAATTGAAAGATGAGTGGAACGCAGTGAAAGATCGGGAAAATGGCAGTGTGGAGGAGGAATGGCAGTTATTTAAGAGTGCTGTGGTGGGGCATGCAGAAGAGGTGTGTGGTGTGAGACGTGTGGGTGGTGGTGTAAGAAAAGGAAGTGAATGGTGGTGCGAGGAAGTACGTATGGCTGTGGCTGAGAAGAGACGTGCATATGAAGTGTGGCTGCAGAGGAAGGATGAGATGTCATATGAGAGGTACAAGGAAAAGAGGAATGGGGCGAGAAGGGCTGTGCGTGATGCTAAAGTGGCAGCAGATGACAGGTGGGGTAGGCGGCTGACAGAGAATTTTCAATAGAATAAGAAAATGTTTTGGAAGGAGGTGAAAAGGGTGCGAAAGGGAGAGTCTGGGAAGGAAGAACGAGTAAAAGCAGAGGATGGAAGGATGTTAATTGAGATGGATGCAGTAAGGAAGAGATGGGCAGAGTATTTTGAAAGATTGTTAAATGTAGAGGAGGAAAGGGTGGCTGAGATTGTGGCGGATGGAAGGGTGCAAGGAAAAAATGTGTTGGGAGAGTTGAATGATTCTTTAATCGCGAAGGAGGAAGTGGAGAAGGCAGTAAAGGAGATGAAAACAGGGAAAGCTGCAGGTATGGATGGGTGTGCTGTGGAATGCCTGAAGGGTGGTGGAGTGACTATTGTTGACTGGTTAGTAAGATTGTTGAATGTGTGCGTTGTGAAAGGTATGGTGCCAGTTGACTGGGCAAGTGCTTGTGTGGTCCCGTTGTATAAAGGCAAGGGTGATAAGTATGAATATACTAGCTTTAGGGGTATAAGTCTGTTGATTGTTGTAGGTAAGGTGTATGGTAGAGTGTTAATTATAAGAGGTAGAGAGGGTACAGAGGGAGTGATTGGTGATGAGCAGTGTGGTTTTAGGAGAGGAAGGGGATGCGTGGATCAGGTGTTTGCGGTGAGACAAGCGTGTGAAAAGTATTTAGCGAAAGGCAAGGATGTGTTTTGGGCATTTATGGATTTAGAGAAAGCGTATGATAGAATTGATAGGGAGGCTTTGTGGACTGTTTTAAGATTGTATGGACTTGATGGTAGGTTACTAAAAGGGGTGAAAAGTTTTTATGTAAATAGTAGAGCGTGTGTAAGCGTGGGAAATGCTGTGAGTGATTGGTTTCCTGTGAGAGTGGGACTGCGACAGGGATGTGTGATGTCGCCTTGGTTGTTTAATATTTACATGGATGGTGTTGTAAGGGAGGTGAATGCAAGAGTTTTAGGTGGAGGTCTGAGTCTTGTGAATGTTGATGGTGGAGAGTGGAATCTGAAGCAGCTGCTGTTTGCAGATGATACTGCACTGGTGGCTGATTCAGAGGAGAGATTGAGACAGTTGGTAGAGGAGTTTGGAAGGGTGTGTGAAAGGAGAAAATTGAAAGTAAATGAGAACAAGAGTAAAGTGATGAAGTGTACGAGGTTGGTAGATGGTAGGGGGATGAATATAGTTTTGAATGGCGAATTGCTTGAGGAAGTGGATTGTTTTAAATATCTAGGGTCACATGTTGCTGTGGATGGAAGAATAGATGCAGAAGTGAAGTTTAGAATAAATGAAGTAGGAAAGGTGCTGGGAGGAATGAAAAAAGTGTTTAGATGTCGTTCGCTTAGAATGGATGTAAAGAGAAGGCTGTATGAGGGTGTTGTGGTACCGACTGCATTATATGGGGCTGAAATATGGAATATGGGTGTAACAGAGAGGAAAAGTTTGAATGTAATGGAGATGAGGTGCCTGAGGAGTATGTGTGGAGTGACCCGTATGGATCGAGTACGGAATGATGAATTGAGAAGGAGAACTGGAGTTGTTCGGGAGATGGTTGGTAGAGTTGAGCAGAGGGTGTTGCGATGGTTTGGGCATATGGAGAGAATGGATAATGAGCGATTGGTGAAAAAGATAACTTGATCTGATGTGAGAGGTGTAAGGCTGAAAGGAAGACCACGAATAGGATGGATGGACAGTGTGAAGAGAGCGCTGGATGCAAGAGGGATGTCTGTTGAGCAAGGAAGAGTGGCTGTGCGTGACAGAAATAAATGGAGAGAAATTGTGAATGAATAAGTGATGACGCAGGCCTGAGAGGATATTCTCCCGCATTTGGTCTGATCAGCTATTTCAGGTTAGGTGCGGGTAAGGGGATGAGTCTGTTATGATGTGGCAGGGGTAAACCAGCTCTGCTGTCGGGCCCTGCTGCAGATGTCACTGATTGCATTGCGCAGTTGACCCTTGTGCGGTGTGGTGCGGTGAGGATCTGTCCGTTCTCCCCTTTGGGGCTAAGATGCGAATGAATGTGTTTGAATGGATGAGTAAATGGGGAGTGTGTCGTCCTGTCTCGGCTACCTCCCTTTCCTTGGGGGAAGCAGCCTAGGTATATAGATAGATAGATTATTATTATTATTATTATTATTATTATTATTATTATTATTATTATTATTATTATCATCATTGTTTTCTAATTTTATTATTATTATTACTACTATTATTATTACTACTACTATTATTATTAGTGTACTTCATCTTGCTTCAAGCTTGTATCGTCTCTTGTCTAAATAATACCTTGATACATTGCATAAATATCGTTCAAAATAAATTAATATACCATACGCAGGTGTAGGTTTAGCAGGCATGGAACTCATTATGTGTAATTAACTTCCATGAACTAATTAAGCAGACTCGCCATGGCAGGGTGAGATGGCTGCCGCTGGAAGTTATTTGGCGGCCATCTTGTCACTGCTCACACACACACACACACACACACACACACACACACACACACACACACACACACACACACACACACACACATATCCACAACCTTTCTTAAGCATAAGCTATGGAAGGGAATAATATTAAATCATCTTGTTCCCAGTAATATCAAGTCCTTCACAACTAAATTATAAATGAATGTTAATGAAAATAATGTACAACCAAGAGAAAATTAGGGAAATGGAGATGTATATAAACTGGTTACGATCTATTGAGAATACCTGGAGTGCAGTCTTAGAGGTGTTTAGTTCGGCAGGTGTGCGCTAAGACCATTACTTAAGGCGATCTCTACTTTGTTCACTTTACACCTTGACGTCCTCTCTCTCTCTCTCTCTCTCTCTCTCTCTCTCTCTCTCTCTCGTTCCTATCTCACTTCCCATCTCTCCATTCCTTATCCCCTTCCTCCCTCCATCCCCTCCTCTCCTCCCTCTATCCCACATCTTCCCCTATCCTGCCGTTCCTCTCTCCTTCCACTCCTTTTCCCTCTGTTCTTTCTCTTCTCCCTTTGACCTCTTTTTTTTCCTATCTTTCTCCTCTCCCCAATCTTTCACCCTTTCTCTTTCATTCCCCCCTCCCTTACCCCACTTTCACCCCTCTTTCGGCTTTTCTCACTTTCTTTACCTCTCCCTACTCTGTTTGTTCTTTGCCTTCTCTCAGTATTCTCTCTTTTTTTTGTCTTTGTTTTTTCCCTATCTTTCCTTAAGCTTCTTTCTCCTCCTACCTGTTCATCTGTCTTTTCTTTTTCCTTTTTCCTTCGCTTTTCCTTATCGTCTCCCTCTTTCAGTTGTCCCTTAATATTTGTTCTCTTTTTCACGTAATGTTTCTCTCTTTTTCATATATCTTTCTTTCTCCTTCCCCCTTCTTCTCTCCTCCCTCTTTCTTCTCCCCTCCCTCATTCCCCCTCCTCCCCCTTCCTCTCCTTCCTCTTTCCTCTCTCCTCCTTCTTTCCTCTCCCCTCCGTCTTTCCTCTCAGCATACTCTAATTTCTCCCTTATCATTTCTTTTTCGCATATCGTTTCCTTCTCTCTCCTTTCTCTTTTCTCTCTCTTCTCTCTCATTTGTCCTCTCGCTCTTTCCTCTCTGCTCTCTCTTTCCTTTCTCCTTTCTTCTCCCGTATCCTCTTTCTCTCCTTTCTCCTCTCTCCTTCTGCTCTCTTTTCTCCTCTCTCCTTCTGCTCTCTTTTCTCTTCTTTCCTCTCTCTCCTCCCTTCCCTTTTTCCTGTTTTCAAGTTCCCCCTCTCTCACTCTCTTGTTTCTCTCTCTTCTTCCCCTTTCCCTCTTCTCTCTCTCTCCCTTCCTCCCCGCTTTTCACCCTCTCCTCTTCTCCTATTATGCTTCCTTCCTTCCTCCCCCCCACCCGACACTGAGATAAGCACTTAGAAGCCTGCTTGATCTGCCAATAAAGACTTCTGACTCACGCACACACACACACACACACACACACACACACACACACACACACACACACACACACACACACACACACACACACACACACACACACACACACACACACACACACACACACCGATTCACACACACGTGCGCATGTACACACATACACGCAGATTAACAAGTGCACACATACAGTCCATATACATGCATACACAAACACTCGCACACAAACTCGCACACAGCAAAAATTCTGCATACACGTATACACATACACCTTCAAACCCACTCGCCAACTCACACACACACACACACACACACACACACACACACACACACACACACACACACACACATAAGAACAGAGAAGGACGCACACGGCTCCACAAAGGCACCTTATGGACGCATTCATGTCAACGTGAACTCATAATCACACGCACACGGCCACGCTTTCAAGCAATATCATGCCATGCTCGTACGCACGTTCATGACTCGCTTGTACACACGGACACACTAAATAATACGTACCGTACACGCCGATACGCACACGAACAGACCGACACACACACACACACACACACACACACACACACACACACACACACACACACACATAGATACATATAGATATACACCCGCTCGCGCGCGCCTGTAAAAAAAGAGCTCCGTAGCACTTGCGTAGTTTATTTGTGCATATGATCGTAATTACAGTATATTCCGTGCTCTTATGCAGTTTAGGCTGATATTAATGATAAATGAATAGCACAAATCGAAACAGGAGAGAGTGGTATGGAAAATAAATGGCTGGGATAGTATTAGATAGTGTCCTAAGCTAACGAGAATAAAGGGCATTGAATGTATCCTGTATCCACTTTAACATTCCTTAACAATTGCCATCAGTCCATCTTCAGGCCTGAGCTGTAAATAGGGAATAATAATGAAATATTGTGCTAATAAGTAAAGTATTATGAAAAGGCAGAATAGCCATTGTGTTATCCCAGAACAACTCTGAAAATATAAAGTTTCGAAAGTTATAAAAAAGTATAGCTATCGTGTTGTTTTAGTCTGTCACTGAGTTGTTGCACAATGCTAACAACGAATTATGGTGCTATACTCATTTTGCCCTAAATTGGCCCATAATCGTCATTGCTCCGTCTTGAATGCTGACCAGTAAGAAAAAGACTGGCATTTGAGTTCGGTGCTAGTCATAAAGATGTGCTATGGAAAACATGTAGGGCCGTAGCATTGTCTTTTTCTGCCACTGAGCTATGCGAAACACGTTGAAAAGGGATGAAATCAGGGCCAACTTAGTATAGTAGACGTATAGACTGTTATGGAAAGGATGTAGAGCCATTTTACTCTCTTGTTCTGATACTGAGCTACAGGATATAAGCTTCGAAATTACATAAATCTACGCCAAATTAAGGTAGAAGAACTGTACCAAAAATTCACACACGTCCACAGTATCTCATATATTTAGCTATTGAAAGAGCCCCATACATTTTATTTCCTGTTTTATCTCTGTCATATTCACCACATTTCTACTTCTCTTTCTCCTATCCTCTTCATTTCATCCCTTCCATTCTCTCTCTCTCTCTTCCATTTTCTCTGATTTTTCTTTCTGTCTCTTTTTTTCGTCCCTCCATTCATTCTCTTCCTTTTTCTTTTATGTTCTATTTCTCTTGTGTCTTCTTCTCACCTCTTTCTTTTTTCTTCTTTCTATGCTGCTTTCCTCTTTTTCATTAGTCTCAGTTCCACCTTTCATGTTCTACATTCTCTTTCTGGCTTTCTCCCGTCTCTTTCTCTTCTCATTCTCTTTCTCCATCTTCTCTTTCCTCATTCTTCTTCCTTGTTTTCTTTTGAGCTAACCAGTCTATTGCTTCCATTTTCTCGTTACTGTATTTCTCCTTTCTCCATTACTCCAGATCTCTCTCACTTCTTTCTCACTCTTTTTTATTTATTTTTTCCTTCTAATACTCCTCATCCCTTTCCCGATTTACCCTTCCTCCCTTCCACTCCCCATCATCCCTCCCCCTCCCTCCCTCCTCCCTCCCCTCCTTCTCCTCAACACCTCTTTGGCTCTAATTTGGTGTTCATTACTCTTCCTTAGTGCCTTCACTCCGCCCCCCTCACTCCCTCCCTCCCTCTCAAATCCCTCCCTCTCTCTCTCTCTCTCTCCATCCCTCCCTCCCTTCCTCCTCTTCCCTCTCCTTTATTTCTTTTTCTTTCCCCACTACTTTTCGCTCTCGTCCCGTCTTTCCTTTCTCCTTCTGCTAGTCTCCTCTCCCTGCCTTTCCCCTTATTGTTCCTACCTACCTTCTTCCTTCCTCCCTCTTCCACATGCTCTCTGCTTTCCTACTCCTCCCTCCCTCCTTCCCTTCCTTTTCATCACTCTCATCTCTCTTGCGCCTTCTCTTTATTTTCCTCCTTTTGATCCCTTTTTCCTTCTCGACATGTCTTGGCTGTCTTTCTGCTTGTTCTCTTATCTTTCCATCTTTTCCTTCTTCTCTCTTTTCTTTTTCTTCCTCCTTCCCTTCCTCCTTTTCTCTCGACCCTCTTTCCTTTCCTTCTTTTCCTTTTTCCTTTGCTCCTTCCCACTCTGTCTGTCTCACACTGTCCCTCTCTCTGTGTCTGTCTTTCCCCCCTCTTCCTCTCTCCCTCCTTCACTTCTTAAAGTGTTTGTGAAATTTGTGTTCTGTCTTGCTCATCGATGACAATGACTTTCCTTCTCCTCTTTCCCTTTTCCTCCTTTATATCGGCATTCATTCGTCAGATCCTCCCCTTCCTCCCTTCTGAGTACTTCCTTCCATTAATTTTCCATCTTCCTCCCTCCCATCTTCCTTCTTTCCTTCCCTCTTCATCATTCCTTCATCTGTTTTTTTAAATACTTCCCCCATCCTTTTTCCTTTTTTTTTTTCTTGCCTTTCTCCTTCCTTGCCGCTTCCTTCCACCATCTTCTTCCATTCCGTCTTTCTTCTTTTCCCCTCCTTCTCTCCTCCTCCCCATTCCTCACCATGTGCCGGTGAAATTATGTGTATTACTATTTAAGTTTGTTTTTGCCTTCTGTTTATCTCTTCGGTGCGAATAATTTTTGCTGTAATGCTGCCACGAACACTGTAAATAATTAGTTGTCTCCCTTCCTCTCTCTTCCTGTCTCCCTTTCTTTAATTCCTTTTCTCCTTCTCTCTCTCTCTCCTCGTCTCCATCTCCTTCCTTCGTTTCTCTCCTCTTCTCTTTCTCCTTTCATCTTTTCCTCCTTTCCTTTCCTGTCTCTCCTCGTCTTCCTCTCCCTCCATCCTTTCCTCCTTTCCTTTCTTTCCTTGTCTCCCTCTCCTCCCTTTCATCTTTCTTGTCTCCTATTTTCCCTTTTCCTCCCTCTCTCCTTTCCCTCCCTCTCTTTCCTTCTTCTCTCTCCCTCCTTTCCTTTCCTATCTCCACCCTCTCCCCTCACCTCTCCTTCGGTTTGTTTTCTCGCGTCCCTTTGTTTCCTTTTTTTCTTTCTCCGTCCCTTTCCTCCCTCTCCTTCCTCTTATTTCCTTCTTCCTTCTTTTTCTTTACCCGGTGGTGCATTGGTTAGTACGTCGAACTACCTAATGGAAAAGCCTAGCTTCAGTTTTCGCACCGGTCGGACTGGTGGGTTCAGTTTGTTTCCCTCTAGTCCCTGTTGACCCAGAAAAATAACAGGCTAAATACATTTAAGATCAATGGTTGCTGGTCACGTTGTAGGAGATTATTTTACTTCAGGAAAAATATATAGTCTTCCCTAATGACCCTTTCCCCTTTCTCCTTTTACTTCAGCTTTCCAGCCTTTCTCTCTCTCTCTCTCTCTCTCTTTCTCTCTCTCTCTCTCTCTCTCTCTCTCTCTCTCTCTCTCTCTCTCTCTCTCTCTCTCTCTCTCCTTCATTTCTTCCTGAGCTGCCACTAGACGATAAAATATTCATAAATTTCTCCATATAAAAAAATTGAAAAATAGCGACGAAAAATAACGGTGAATTAGGGCAAGTAACACCAAATCACAGGTAAGAATATTTTAGAGAGAGAGAGAGAGAGAGATGGGGGGGAGTGTACCGTACTCGCACACAGACTGCTTCTGCTGTCAACAACATGTGTTGGAGATAGCAGGTTATCTCTCTCTCTCTCTCTCTCTCTCTCTCTCTCTCTCTCTCTCTCTCTCTCTCTCTCTCTCACACACACACACACACACAAACGTTAATTCCTACCTTTCTACCTTTACCGCACCTTCCCTTGTCTTTCCACCCCGTATTCTCTCCAAATTCACACTTCCCGTCGTTTCATTCTAATCTTTATCCATATTTTCCTTTTCTCAATTATTATGCATTTCCTAATTTTTTTTCTTCCTTTTTTTACACTGTTACATAAAATTAGCCTCTGTTCAGCTGATAATGTTTAACCCTAGTAATATACCCTACCGAGGCAAAGGCAGTTTTTTCTATGCACCTTTTTTTTTTTCATACTTATTCACTCATCTTGCCAATTTTTTTTTTTTTTTTTGCCTGCCTTCCACTCAGACCTCCTTCCTCATATCCTTCGTTCCATCCTGTTTTTTTTTTTCTCTTTGTCATTTTCCTACATCTCGTCTTTTTATTTTTGTATTTTTTCCTAACATTCTGCTTCATTTGTTTTCTGTGTCATCATTTTCTACCTATTAACCTTTCTCTAAGTTTTGGGTCTCAGTTTTCCTTCCCTCTTTCCTTCTTTTCTTTTTCTTGTACTCGTTCCCATTTTTCTCCCTTTCCTCTCGTTTTCCTTTTCTTGTTACATTATCATTTTCCCTTCCTTTTTTCCACAATTTTCCTGTTTGTCATTGTTTTTTCTCTTCCCTCCCTCCATCCCTTTCCTATGTTTGTTGTTGTTATGACTCTCGTCCTTGCAGACTTTCATATTTTTCTCCCGCTCACTGCCAACTTGTTCCTGTTTTTGTTGTTATTTGCCCTCCCTACTCTTTTTTACTTTTTTTTTTTTTAATTTCTCCCCTCTTGCTTTCGTTGTCATTTTTCGTACCTCCCCTCCTTCCATCCTTTCCTAATTTTCTCTCTGTCAGTTCTCATATCTGATTCCCTCTATCCTTTTTCTCCTCTTTTTGTTGTCATTGTTTCCCCTCCTGTCCTTTATATTCCTTCATTCCTTGTTGCAATCCTTCTCCTTCCTTCACACTTCTCATTTTGTCATTTTTCCTCCTTACCCTCCTTTCATGCTTGCCTCATTTTCCGTCTATCATTTCTCATCTCCCCCTCCCTGCCTTCCTTCGTATTAGCGCGTACATCACCTCTAATCCATGTGTTCAGACGGCTATACACTTGTACACTGGTAATGTACTACCCTTCCTCACGACACAGTACATCTACAGCCCCTCCACCATCATTACTTCCCTTAACCCCTTCAGACAGAGAGGGGGTTTATATTTTATTATTAACACTTCCAGACAGTATTCAGTACAGGAGTGACTTGTTGATCTGCGTGGCATTAAACATAACCTTCATTTATTCATTCAGTACGGGAGGGCTTTTATAGTCTGGCTAAGAATATCAAAGTATTAAACACGTATTTAAATTTGCAGTACTTCACTGGGTTGAAGGGATTTACAGCAATAGTTATCGGCTATAAAACATTCAGCAGAAATTTTCAGCAACCACATTACCTTTCACAGAGCAGTACATAGCATCTATAATGTTACCAGTAGAAATATTTAGCAGCTACAGTATCACTAATAATTATTTTTGCAATCACATTACCTTCCTCACAGATGTTTACCAACGCTAAGGTACATTTCCATGAAATGGTAAATTTAGTAACTACGTTACCTTGAAAAGAAATATTTAGCTGTAACATTACTTTTGCCGGAAGTATTGAGCGGCTTCATTACCTTCAAAAGAACTGGCAACTATATTACCTTCGTCAGAAATATGTATAGCAACTACGGTACCTTCAACTGAAATTATTAGATACAACGATCTCATAACAGAAGAATTTTGCGTGTAGCAATTACAACACCTTCACCAGAAATCTTTAGCAACAACAATACCTTCAAAAAACATTTAGGAACTGCGATACCTGCAGCGAAAATATTTATCAGCTACGAAACCCTCAACGGAAATATTTAACAGCTACGATATCTTCATCGGAAACATTTATCAGTTACGATACCTTCCACGGAAATATTTATCAATTACGAGACCTTCAACGGAAATATTTAAAATCTGCGATACCTTCAACGGAAACGTTTAGCAACTGCGATATTTTTATCTTCAGAGGAAATACCCCAGGAAATACGATATCTTCATTGGAAATGCTTAGCACCTATCATACCTTTAGAGGAAATATTTAAGAACGACGATACCTTCAACGAAAATGTTTAGCAACAAAGATACCTTCAAAGAATATCTAGCAACTACGATACCCTCAACAGAAATATTTATCAACTACAATGCCCTCAGCGGAAATACTTAGCAATTACGATACCCTCACGGAAATACTTAGCAACTATGATGCTTTTAGAGGAAATATTTAACTACGATACGTTCAGAGGAAATATTTGGCAGCTGCATAACCTTGGACGGAAATTAAGTACGTTTTTATCCAGGGAACGAGAATCGAAATTATGAAGTAGGTGTAATATAATCACGTGAAAGAGAGCCCAAGAGAGAGAGAAGTAAGGAGCAGACAGAAATATATCTATATTTAAATATATGCATTTGTGTGTGTGTGTGTGTGTGTGTGTGTGTGTGTGTGTGTGTGTGTGTGTGTGTGTGTGTGTGTGTGGTTAATATGAATGGCGAAGGCAGGACAGTGATTAGCATGATTTGACTCATGGTGTACAGAGGAGGACAAGATGGCATAATGGTATACCAGTTATAGAACATCAAGAAAATAAAAACTCCATGAAAAGGGGTGAAACTATAATGGTACTTGAGGAAATGCTAAAAATCTGCTGGGGAGAGTGCAATGAAATAAGGTAAACATTCCACAGTCAGAAAACAGGGGACCATATATTGTTAAAATCCTGTAGAACTAAATACAAAGAATTGTTTATGGTAAAAATCCTATATAAAATGAGAGTGAACTGGATTTGGTAAGACGTTCATTGTAAATAAATAGGAACTGTAAATGTTAAGAATCCCAGATAAACTAAAAGTGGATTGCATTTGGTAAAAATCTCGCTGGAAATAAAAGGAAGGACGACTGAACTAACCTTTAACTATATTGGAATAACTATAGATGATTTCAGTTTTATTTTTTTAGGAAAGTTGCTGTGAACAAAATTAAATGGGAAGGTACGACAATAAAAAATCAGGTGATGAATCAAAAGGCTTTGCTCGAAATGTAAGGTCTGTGTTGAAGAGCTGTTGGCGAGAAGGAAGGTGAGGGAGAACTAATCTAAGGGCCGGAACTAATCTCACGACCAGAACTAATTTCACGCTTGGAACTAATCTCTCGGTTGAAACTAATCTCACAGTCGGAATGATCTCCCGGCTGGAACTAATATCACGACTGGAACTTATCTCACCGTCGGACCTAATCATGGTCGCTACTAATCTAACTGTCGGAACTAATCTCACAATCGGAGCCAATCTCATGGTGGAACTAATCTTAATCTCATGGCCGGAAATAATCTTAGGATCGTAACTAATCTCAGGGTCGCAATTAATCTCATGGCCAGAACAAATCCCATAGTCAGAACTAATCTCGTCAGGAACTAACCTCTCGGCAGGAACCAATCTCACGGTCGAAACTAATCTCATGGTCGGAACTAATCTCACGGCCGGAACTAATTTCACTGCCTGTACTAATCTCGCGGCAGAAACTAATCTCATGATCGGAACTAATCTCAAGATCGGAAAAAATGTATTGTTATATACAGTACACTAGAGAATTAAGGCTTGTAAAAAAGATACCATAGTGGTAGAAAATTTTTTCGAATAGAGTGATGCATATGTTGCTGTTTGCCTTCCTTTGTGTTGCTCCCTTTGCATCCGCCCTCTAGCTTTCCCCCTCCCTCTGACTCACTCTTCCCTTTACCTCTTCCCCTCCTCTCTTGCATCCCTCTACTTTACCTTCAACCCCACACTCTTCCCTCCCTCCCTCTCCCCTCTTCTTTTCTGATCTTCTATATTTTGCCACCATCCCCATCCTTCCATCCGAATCTCAGTCTTTTTTCCCCGTCTCCACACCCTTATCTAGCCTCCCCTCTCTTTTTTTTTTTTCCTTGTTATATCCTTTTTTAATCCTCCCCCTTATCCTTCCGTCCTTGTCTCTGCATCTTTTCTCCCGGTCCGTACGCTCTTCTCTTCCCCGCCACCCCCCTCCTCTCTCTCTCTCTCTCTCTCTCTCTCTCTCTCTCCGCTCTTCTCTATCCCTTCTTTTTTATTTTTTCATACCCTCTTTTATCTCTCAATCCCTCTTCCCCCTCCCCTCTCCTCCCTCTCTCCATCCTCCCCTCTTCTCTTCCTCCTCTTCTTTCCCCTTCTCTTCTGTCTCTGCTTCCCCTCTCCTCTCCTTCCCCTCTCTCTCTCCCTCCATTTCTTTCCCCTTCTCTTCACCCCCAGCTCCCCTTCCCCTCTCCTCCTTCTCTCTCTCTCTCCCTCCCTCCTCTTCTTTCCCCCTCCCTTCTTTCCCCTTCTCTTCTCTCCCCCTCTCCTCTCTCCCTCTCTTCATCCCCCCTCCCCTCTCAGTCTCCCTCCCCAGCACAGTAAAACCTTTTTCGGGTTAACTTGGCTACATTATTCGCTACATCTCTTGGTCGTATATTTTGGCGAGGTTTATGCCCCAGTGCTGGAAGGGGTTAGCGAACTGAGAGTGAGCTGTGAGGGTGTGGTGGCAGAGTGATGATGATGGGTGAGAATGACGGCAGGATGTTTAGAATGATGAGAGCAGATTGAGGATGGTGGGTGAAGATGATGGTTAAGGATGAGGACACGGTGGGTAGATGAGTGATGATTATGGCTGAGGAGGATGACTGAGGATGTGTAGAATGATGAGAGCATAATGCGTGAAAAGGATGAGCGAGGGTGTGTAGAATGATGGTAGCAAGGTGAGGATAATGGGTGAGTATGATGGGTAAAAATTATGAATGAGTATGGTAAATCGGGATGATGGGTAAGTATGACGAGACCAGTGAAAATGAAGAGTCAGAGTGATGAATGGAGATTAAAGGTAAGTCTGATGGCAGGTGCGTATGATGAGAGAAATGCGATAATATGAAGCGAGACTGAAATGAACGGTGAGGGGTAACTGAATATGCAGGGAGAACGAGTAGCAGACATAGATATATTTACCATTAGCTCTGCTGTATGTTTGAGCGATACTTCTGAATGCGATGTACAGTAAAGGAGATGAGATACGAGATTGAAGTTATCCAGGTGTTGAGACTGACACTGAAGGAAGATCAAAAGTATAACTTGATCAGAAGTCTTCAGAGAGGTCACGCTCAGAAATTGAATCAGTTCTTCCCATTCTCACAAATAACGTTTGTTAAATTTGACAGAAATCGTATCAGGTGTTCGTGGGAATGCCGCACCTTGAATTCTGGCCTTATATCGATCGGCACCAAAATCAGATAACTTTTTCCTAACCCCACACACTGTAAGAGCCCGGCTTTTACCTAAATCGTATCAGGCCTTTATGAGGTACTTTAGCATACATACATACAAACATACATCATTCATTTACACAGTATATCCATAAACTCATACATCCGTCCAGAGAGCAGACGAAATCGCTATAGTTACAACGTTGTCGATAATTATAAAGTGAATACCTGGGAATTATAAAAAAATGAGGTTGATGCGAGAGTAAGGTATATAAAGAAAACTTGCATCAGATGAGCGATTAATTCTGAAAATGAAACAAAAACATTCAGGGCTAATCACCCGCCAAAATTATGTTGTTGGCTTAAGTACAAACTACCTACAAACTAAAATTTAAGAAATTTTGCATTACTCTGCGGATTTCAGTCACTGCGTTTCACAAGAAGCTAATCCCAACTAATATCTCTGGCGGCTGGCATTCGGTCGTCTTTGATCAAATCCCCACTAAAAGTAATATGCTGCTGCATAACCACATTGTTGCTATTTCATGAAGATTTGATGAAAATTCGTCCACAACTTTTCGAGACATTTTGGCAACACACACACACACACACACACACACACACACACACACACACACACAAACTATATTGCCCTGCAGTGCTAAAGGCGGCCGATAATGAAAAAGAGATCAAAAGGTAGTTAATAAGGAGGGTAATGTAATGAGAGAGAGAGAGAGAGAGAGAGAGAGAGAGAGAGAGAGAGAGATAGAAATAGAGAGAGAGAGAGAGAGAGAGAGAGAGAGAGAGAGAGAGAGAGAGAGAGAGAGAGAGAGAGAGAGAGAGAGAGAGAGAGAGAGAGAGAGAGAGAGAAATGGTAATACAAGTGATCATTAACTGTGCAAATACTGTATTAATTCATGTCTCATTGCCACATGGTAATGCTATCTCAGACATTTTAGCGAGGTCTAGAGGACACACACACACACACACACACACACACACACACACACACACACACCTGACCCACCTTCGACACGTGGCTCAATCACAAACCTGTCACATTTTTACACGTACCTTTCAGTCAAGAGCTTTCCTTTCCCTTTAACCTCTTCAGACCAAGGAATTTTATAGTTATGACATTTAGTTGAGCCACTCATTATAAAAATTGCAAATATACTTATTCCTGTTCCTGGAGAATGTGTTTATGCACTCATTTGTCATAAAAGAATCAGTGCACACGCAGTCAATACTTTCAATAAATTGATTAGTGATTATTTACTCATTCCCGTCAATAAAGGAAATATCGTGTGTTGAATGTTAATATATTGTAAATTCCTATCAGATTTTAAGGTAACAGTGCCATTTTCTTTACTTTTGGGATTTTTTATATTTACAAGTCGTTAGTTTCGTTTCTAGTTTTCAGTATCGCTGCCTAATATACCACGCGTCTATCGTCTCTCCTGTTTAGTTTTTGCTTCTATTTTCCCCACTTTTATCACATGTTTACTGTCTCTCTCTCTCTCTCTCTCTCTCTCTCTCTCTCTCTCTCTCTCTCTCTCTCTCTCTCTCTCTCTCTCTCTCTCTCTCTATCTATCTCACACACACACACACACACACACACACCAAATCGCTCATTCACTCATTCTCATTCTAACTCACTCGAACAATAACTCACTACAAATTCACTAACACATTTTTCACTCTCACTGACTTGCCCATTAACTCGCTCTCACTCACTCACACGCAAGCATGGTCTGTCACGCCACCTCTCGCACGCAACCCCTCGATTAGCTCTATGCATTCCTACCCATTTATCTTGCAAAATCTCTCTCTCTCTCTCTCTCTCTCTCTCTCTCTCTCTCTCTCTCTCTCTCTCTCTCTCTCTCTCTCTCTCTCTCTCAGATCTACAGCCACTGTATCCGATCGCATTTAATTGGGTAATCAAGCTTGTTTATGGGAGAGAGAGAGATTGAGAGAGAGAGAGAGAGAGAGTCACATCCACACTGGCTTCCCCTACCTTCACCTCCCCTCACCCCCTCACTAACCTAGTCCCCTCTCAATCATTTATCCAACTCCCCTCACAATTCCATCCCTACTGTAACCTTCTCCTCCTCCTCCTTCTCCTCTCCTCCTCCTCCTTCTCCTCTCCTCCTCCTCCTCCTCCTCCTCCTCCTCCTCCTCCTCCTTCTCCTCCTCCTTCTTCCACTTTGCCAGCCAAGCTGTCCGTTAGACAAAATCTGTCGCTTTTTCTTATTCCTCGTTCCATCTGTCTGTCAGTCTCTTAACTATTGTGCACCCTCACGCTGTCGGTGTAACTCCTCTGTCTGTCTGTCTGCCTGTCTGTCTGTCTGTCTGTCTGTCTCTCTCTCTCTCTCTCTCTCTCTCTCTCTCTCTCTCTCTCTCTCTCTCTTACTTATCGATCTATATACTATTGTTTGCCCTCAAAATTTTACGTGACTAACTAATAGGCTTTTCATCACAAAATGTTTGCAGATACCATTATCTGTTTCCATCCCCTTATTGAGTCCGCACTGACCAGTTCTGACCAAAAAGTCGACAAAATTATTTTCACACATTTTTGTGTTTAGCAGTTTCTGACAGTTCTGCGCCGTTGCGTCGCGCGCGATGGCCATTTGTGTGTGTGTGTGTGTGTGTGTGTGTGTGTGTGTGTGTGTGTGTGTGTGTTTCTGAAACTCCCTGGAGTTAACCCGACTAAACAAAAAGAATTCGGTCGAGACCTATTATTGTTCTCGTGAAAGAAACGAACCAACTCTCAGACACATTTGCATCTTGACTTTATTATACACTCGCTTAAAGGCCGCCTACTGCGGCCTCCGCTCTATATTAAAAGCCCGGAACTTAGTCGTAACTCAGGATCAGGTGGCCTAATTGGACTGAATTTTATTTTATTCCTCAAGTTAGATTTTAATGATACTTTGCTCTAACAAAAATTACTCTACGTTGCACTGTTTTTGCTGTGTTACGATAACAAACCAACAAACATACAGAAATCTGATCATTATAATATAGATAACCTCTTTAGTGTCCTGTCGTTTAGTTTCCTCAAGCAGGAGCGTAGCTGGAAACTTCACAAGGGGGTGGCGGCAGAAAGATGTCTATAGATTATTGAAAAGGTGATGGGAGGTGGGCGAAGCGAATCTCTGCACCTGGGGAAATTTTTTTTTTGAAAATTAAGTACTTTAAGGGACTTTCTGGGGCCTATGATGGTATGTATTGGAATATTTAGATGATAACTCATTATAGTGAAAATGGAGATAAATAAAGCAAGAAAATGATTTTGGCTGAGAAAAGAAGCTTTTTTTTTTTTAATGATCCTTACGGAATAAAAGAACATAAATGAATCTGGGAGTCTTATGTGTATTTTCCTCGCCTTTGAGAACATGATAATCTTAGCAAAGTTAGCTGGAACCTGAAATGTAAAAATTAATCCGACAAGGTGATACTAGCAAATTATTGTGTTCTAAAGGAAAGCAATATAATTTCCAATATTTCACAAATCTCTTGGTACCTCAAGACTCAGGTATCACATAACATATTAAGAACCACTTCCATAGTCCATACATCATTTATAATTATAAAAGTGCCATGCACTGGAAGTGTATCCACTTGGTTAAGCTAAAAATGTAAGCCTTTAAAATATGATAAATTACTTGTCTGCTATTTTTAACTGAATGTCCTATCTATATATTTATATATCTATATCTATATCTATCTATCTATATCTATATCTGTATCTCTCTCTCTCTCTCTCTCTCTCTCTCTCTCTCTCTCTCTCTCTCTCTCTATATATATATATATATATATATATATATACACACACACACATGATTTGTACTTTGATCACAGGCAGTAAAAGCTCTAGCACTCATTCGAGCTGATCGTTTTCATACTTTGAATACATATTGATTAAAAAATCATAGTTCCGATTAATTTAAATAGATGGAAACACTGATTAACAAAAACATAAGATACTGTCGAACTCAGATAAATAAATGTAGTTTCATTCATATTGGTACTCTATAACCGCTATATCAACTAAAATATATAAAAAAACACCATCAGTTCTAGATAAATATACTGTACTGTATATGCTTTCAGCAATTTTGCATGCCATGACAGTACTGTATATTCATAAAAGGATATTCAGTCTTCTTGCTTTTCTCTTTGAGAACTGCTCCAAAATCATGTCTATGACGCTGACTCACCATGATTCTCTCTCTCTCTCTCTCTCTCTCTCTCTCTCTCTCTCTCTCTCTATCAAGTTATTTATTTATTTATTTTAAAAGATTTATTATTATTATTTTAGTCCCATACGAATTCCAGACCCTCAAGGAGGGGGGGGGGGGACGCTCACCTCCTCCGCCTCTTTCTTCTCTACTCCCATGTCCTCATGACTACTAACCTCGAACTGGGTTTTATCCTGGTGGACTAATAGTGTTCGGTTCCCTTTCAGTCCTCTCATGCATAGGCCAGCTTCTTTGCTAACACTTTCGAAGGGCCTGGCCTTGGATTCACAATTCCGTCTTGTAAATTGGCCTTTCGTTTGAAGAATGATCAAGAGTCATGATGAGTTCCTGCATTTTCTTTTGTTTTTTTATCCTGTAAAGACAAAAACTCACGATAATCCTTCCATCGTAACAAAGGTATGTTTTAGCAGGAAGAACAAAGAAACCAGGGGCGTTTCGTCTCCATGTCCTGCCAGAGAGATAAAAGAAAATCGTATGCTGTTGCAGGTCACAGTGAGGCCGGATCGGAAATGGTAAAGAACTGTTCGAAATTAAACCATGAAGATCCGTGCAGACCCCAAGTTCCTTTTGATAATTTCTGACGCATGAGATGATGAAATGTCACGCTGTAATGGAGGCTGAAGATGTTCCATAATTAAAGGTATAATGCTGGGCCTTGCACCTTCATACACTCACTAATGGTAATACGGGCCATATTCTGACGCAGATTTTCCCGTCGTGTAGGCAGGATACAGATTGGAAAAAAGAACACACATTTGAAAAAGAACACCTTTTTATTGACTCCTGTACTGGGCATTATATTTCTCACTGACACCCACACAGTATTGGTAAGAAAATTCTTGCCTTGCCTAAATTATTCCCACATGAAATAACTGTTCCAATTTTCATCCCATCTTTCGTGATCGGTAACTTCACATTAGAATATGGCCTGTGTTGATACTGGTGTATGGAGTTTCTGCAGTACATTTTTAGCGGGTTATTTTGCACGTTGCACTTTGATTATCTCTTATGTGCTGTTTTGTGTCGTTTTAATGCCGACATACTTTTCGTTGGTAAAATACAAAAGGATGTTAAGGTGTATTATGTAGAGTAAGTCGCTGAGGTGGTGGTGTTTCGAAATATCTGAAGACAGCGAGAATGAGGCTGTATGTGACATATTATTAAATGTGAAGGCGTGAAGGACATGACAATCCTTCTTCTTCTTCCTGACCTTCCTACCGCGTAAGATTAGGACAGGTAGGATCAAGAAACAAGGAAAGGCAATGTAAGATAGGGGAGAACTATAAAAGTATTGTCCAGAGAAATCTGCATACTTTTGATGTTGATATTTACGCTGAAATGTTGAGAAATGTTAAAGGAAATATTTTACATCTGGGTTTAGTATTGTCTTATTATGCCATAAATAACAGGTAATGTGCTACAAGATGGAACAAATGTTAGGTACAATTAAAAAAAGATAAATAAATAAACTATGACAGAGACCCTTCTTCGCCATATATCATTTGGTTGCAACTAGAGTAAAAGGTAAATAAAAATAAATAAATAAAAAGTGCAGCATCGAAGTGGATTGGTGTAAAAATGAGTAGATGGATGTACACAGTCCCAGACGAATAAAATCCGGCCTGGCGAAGTGAAAGGAATTACATGCTAAATAACGTTAACTAAAATGCATAATTCAAGCGCTTTTCTCCCAACACATGATCAGTTTTTACGTGTCGTGTTTTCTCTCTGCTTCTGTCTGCCTCACTGCCCGCGTTCTGTTTGTCTCCTGTCTTCTTGGCTGTGTACCCGTTTGTCTGTATCTGCCTTTCCGTCTGTCTGTTGTTTTTCTTATATCTGTATGCTTCCATGTTTTTCTAAGTCTGCCTTTTTGCCATTATATCTGTCTGCCTGATTGTCTGCTTTTTATCTGTCTACCTGCATACGTTTTGTGTGTCTGCTGCTGTCCGTCTTATCCACCACATTTTTCTTTTTGTCTTTTGTTTTGCTTGTCTGTCTGCTTTCCAGTCTGTCTGCCGGTACGTCTGTCTATCCCTTTCTCTGCCTGTTTTTCTGTCTGCCTGCCCATCTCTCTCCTGCCCATCTCTCCCTCTGCCTTCTTTTTTCCTGAATACTTTCGATGCCACTTAGTTTGTCCTTTTGTCTGCCTGTTTTTCTTTCAATCTTCTGTCTTTTTGTCAGTCAGCGTTGTCTGTTTCGTCTGTCTGTCTGTTCTGTTTGTCTGTCGTTTGCCTGTCTGTCTATTTTTCTGTCAGCCGTCCGTCTGCCTGCTTGTTTTTTTGCAGATGTCTGGCTGCTTTCTGGCTGTCTACTATTGCCTGTCTGTCTGCTTGCAGGCCTTTGGTATCCATGTAAACATGTTATAATATAAGAAATATTTTGTGTGGCGAGGATAGATGTACGAAGGAGTGAGGAAGAATAAGATGCCTTAGAATTAATGCCACGGCTCTCCCTGAAGTGAGAGGCACAGCGATGGGGGTGGAGAAGTGGGAGGTCATTTAGCATCTTTAATTTTAAAACTTTGTTTCCACAGGGTAATTTAGCACCTTTAAATTTACTACTTCTTTTACACAGGGTCATTTAGCACCTTTACATGCATGCTTGCCTATACTTGAGGTTATTTATCACCTTCAGTGTTATAACTCTGTGTACTCTGCATGTAGACTTGTCATTTTTAACGTCAACGATAAAATGTGGATAATGGTAGGGCGTGAAAAGGAGAGAGGAGAGATTGATGGAAAGAAAGAGTTCTGTGGAAATTAATTTAAGGTAAGAAAGACAAAGCTGTATAATCACAAAACATGCACTGTCAGTATTTAAGATTCATTAGTGTATGTACTTGACATCGTATTCAGTGTTGTCATCAAACCATCTTTAGTGCTGAAAATGTTCTATAATGTTTCGTATACAGAATACAAATCTCTGGCTGCATCATTATATCCCCTTTTACTCTTGACTGGCCAAAAAACACCACCTCTTCATCTTGAGGACCGAGTTGTAACATTAGATTAGCATTAAAGCATGATGTTAGTCACGAAGAACTGCTGTGAAACGAATGTATAGCCTTAATGCCATCTAATCCTCTCATTCATCTATGATAAATATGCTGCAAAAAGACAAAAATATGGGCCAGGTTAAGGTGAAAGGACTATAGAAGTAATCCTGTGTGACGAAGTGCCTAGTCAAGGATCTTAATGCACCATTGTCATGCATTTTTATAGCATTAATAGCATTATTATTGGATCTGCTGCACTCAAGTATCTTCAAGCGACGTGTTTTCAATTTGTCTCTATCTTAAATATTAGCTCTTAACCCATACCAGTCAACTCTTTCTCATATATAATTACCAGTAGGTACTGGTAGGTACGAACTTCTACACTCTATTGTACTCCTCTACCCTCCAACCATCTTCTCTGCCTATCTTCCTTTACCTGTCTTTCCCAACCTTTCCTCTTTACGTCTCTACCTTTCCGGCCATGCTTTCTCCCTGTCCTCTGCATCTGTCTTTCTCTACCTATATTCCTCTCTGTCTCTTTGCATTCCTTGTTAGTATCAGCCTCGTTACGACGCGGTAGGCAAGTTGCGTAGGAGTTAGAGTGGAATCCAATGCAGGCAGGTACACTGGCAAGCCTAGAGTTAGACAGGGAAGTTGTGAAGGTGGGGGAGAATGTCAGGAAGGGAGGCGTTTAGGGATATAGGCAGGGTAGTGAGGCAGAAATGTGTGATAGGCAGGGAGGAAGGCAAATAGTCAGGAAGGCAAGGCAATATCCTTTCTTTGTTTCCTGCCATTCTTGCACTCCCCTCCGCCCCGTTCTTTATTCTTGAACTGCTTCATTATATTCCATCGTTCCTCTCTGCCTCTTTTCCTATCAGCCTGACTCCCTTCCGGCCTCTTTGCCTTCATCCCTCCCCATCTGCCCTCCTGTTTACCTGTTATTATTATCATTAAAACTTTCCACTACCCTGTGGGAAGTTGTGTTGTTTTTGTTATTATTATTATTATCATTATTATTATTATTATTATTATTATTATTATTATTATTATTATTATTATTATCATTATTATTATTATTATTATTATTATTATCATTTGTAGTAGTAGTACTACTACTGCTACTACTGCTACTATTACTACTACTAATATTAATAGTAGTTGTAGTAGTAGTAGTAGTAGTCGTAGTAGTAGTAGTAGTAGTAGCAGTAGTAGTAGCAGTAGTGGTAGTAGTAGTAGTAGTAGTAGTAATAGTAGTAGTATTTAACAATTTCAGTACTTCAAAGGCTATTTGGACAAGGGCCTTCAAACTCAGTCAGGTTTGTCGGACAGCTGTCCGCTTCTTTTGACCAAATATGATGGCAGTCCGTCGACCGAATCTTGGGACAGACAAGTGAGTCAGGCATGCTACGTCAAGAACCACGTAAGCTAAGAAGCTGTAATTTTACTACAATATAGCCTTAAATCGGAGGCACTGGGGAAAGGAGTATGGTTCCAGTCGGTTGATTATTTTCTGAGACCGCCATGGATCAATAATTGAAATTTTTCCGGATGCTCCGCATGTCATGTAATTTTTCATGAAGGATTAAAGCTAGAGCCAACAGACTTGGTGGACTTATAGACTGTGATGTCCCCTCAAGGTTCCTTATAGCTCAGCTTCTAGTAGGCAATTGCTGTGGGAAGTTTTTCATTATCAAAATTGTCTTTGGGCATCTTTATGGTGTTTTAGCTCTTATTATTATTATTTTAATTATTATTAATATTATTATTCAAAGTATTTTAGGCAGAGCCGGAGATCTATAAGTACAACAATTTACTGTTATTTAAGCCCGACACACGTAGAAAGGAGAAGGAAAAAGGGAAGTGAAATAAGCGTGTATAAAAGGAGTGTGTATATATATATATATATATATATATATATATATATATATATATATATATATATATATATATATATATATATAATTAAGGTAAATGAATAAGGTGGATACAACTGAGAACAATACCACAATTTTAACAATTCGCACGCCCAAAAGTTTTCTTTCGCTCTACAAAAATAGATGTCACTCACACTGCATAAATCTGAACTAAGTGAATTCCTGAGATCTACAGTGCAGTATACGGTAGAAAACAACTTTGCACTGAGTTATGCACCACCGCTATATCTGAAAACTGAATAGATGACGTTATGAAGAGAACCTAGTAGATTTAACAGGGATGTATTCTTCAGGAGACAAACATGAGATGTGTTTAATGTTTTATGAGTAAAATGCACAAACAACCAAGAACACGAAGATGTCGGAGATTACAGAAATCCTTAACGCTACATGGGAGTATGGCAGTAAAATGAAAAAAAAAAAAAAAAATCCAGCATCCTGAGGTGAGAGGGAATGGGTTAGGACCATACAGGTGATCAGTATTGCATGGGAGGGAAGGTAAATACTCTGAAAGAAGTAACTGAGGCAGCTGATCCACCATGAATTTTGTACCTTTTTCGAATTATTTCAAGCTTCGGAGAAGTATATGATGGTCACGATCAAATGTGCCTTTCCACAGCTAGCTTTAACTTAGCTTTAGATGTGACGCTAAAGAGTCAGTTTGTAGATTTCTCTAAAACAGTATAATCTGCAGTGTATGCCTAAAGCGTACGATGCAAAAGAGAATATGAGCGAAAACACTGACTCTCATCTGTCAGTCTTTGATCCTCCCAGCCGATCTAACTCCTGACTGTTTGCCCTCCTTGACTATCTGCCTTCCTTCCTGACTATCTGCCTTCCTGCCTTACTATCTGCCCCCCTCTTTTATTATATGCATTCTTCCTTGACTATCTGCCTTCTTGACTAACTGCTTTCGTCCCTGACTCTCTGCCATCCTCCCTGACTATGAGCCTTCCTTTCTGAATATCGAACATCTCTGACCATCTGCCTTCCTTTCTGAATATTGAACATCCTCCTTGGCTATGTGCCTTCCTCCCTGACTATCTGCCTTCTTCCCTTACTATATGCCTTCCTTAATGGCTGCCTTCCTCCCTGACAGTCTGCCTTCCTCCCAGATTGTCTGCCTTCCTCCCTGACTATCTGTCTTTCTCCCTGACTATATGCCTTCCTCTCTGACTTTATGCATTCCATTCTGAATATCTGCCTTCCTCCCTGACTATATGCTTTACTCCCTGGCTGTCTGCCCTCTTCTGAATATCTACCATCCTCCCCAACCGTCTCCCTTCCTCCCTTCCTGTCTGCCTTCCTCTCTGCCTGATCTGTTTTTCTCCATACCTTACTTTGATCCTCATTCAAACAGAAACATATGTGTGTGTGTGTGTGTGTGTGTGTGTGTGTGTGTGTGTGTGTGTGTGTGTGTGTGTGTGTGTGTGTGTGTGTGTGTGTGTGTGTGTGTGTGTGTCAGTGTGTGTGTGTCAGTGTGTGTGTCAGTGTGTGTGTGTCAGTGTGTGTGTCAGTGTGTGTGTGTGTGTGTGTGTGTGTGTGTGTGTGTGTGTGTGTGTGTGTGTGTGTGTGTGTTCTCCCATCATCTTAATCTGTATTTGATTTCCTCTCAGGAAAAACAGTTAGTGGGTCAATAGCATGTCTTTGCCCATAATATAATAATTACTCTGGCATCCTGTTGAGGTCTCTTGAGTGATGTATACAGACTCATTCACTAACACTGCTACTCCAAAGGAACACATATTCACATTCACTTTTCATTGTACTCTTCAGATGCCTCCCATGTGTCTGTCTACTCGTATCTGTTTACCTGTCTTTCTACCGATCTACCTATCAGCCTATATCTCTATCTGTCTATTATATATCTGTCTATATATCTATCTGCATATATCTATCCATGTCTGCTTATGTATGGATGCAAGTATGTATGTATGTCTGCAAATAGGTATGTATGTATGTTTGTGTGTCTATCTGTCAGTCTGCCTATACATCCGTCTTTCCATTTATATATCTATCTATCCCCACGTAAGCAGCAGTAGATAGCAGTGGGCTGCTTCTCCAGTGGTACAGCGTGGAATCCCCTGATCATATGAAGGAGATTATATTATTCAAAAATATATACGTATATGGAAAAGCTGGAAACAAACAAAATTAGGCTTTTTCTAAATAAAACTTAAATAAAGGCAAAATCAAAATCAGTTAATTTCGAGACGCCTGGTTGAGTTACAAAAAAAAAAAATCTGAAATATCCGCAGTCTATCAAAAAAGTTTCAAAAAGTTTCGCTCAAGTGGAGTTCGATGATGTCCCACGCGATCAGCACAGTTCGAAATGTCCCTCAGAGTATAATCTACTTCCCTTTGGACGTGCATAAAAAAACAATACTTTCTATGAACTTGACAGAAAACGTTATTAGTATATGATGTTTGGCTGCTGCTGCATAGGTCCAACTAGCACTTTACAGTACCCATCTTTAGTAGTGTCAGATTTTTTCACACGGAATGTGCACCGATTTTTTAAAATTAACTGTGCACACACTTTACTGGTACAATATACCAATAACGAGTTTCCCTCGAAATGACGCAGTTGCAGGCTTGGAGTGGGCGGGGTACGCATAAGTGATGGGGCAGCATTAATTCCAAATAATCCGTCGGGTTGAATATTACCGGCGCTCTAATTTCGCAGCAGGCTATTTTCCCTTCACTACGAGGACGTCTGTTATTTTGTTTCTGATATCGTCAAACCGTTTAAAGTGAAGAGGTTTAAAACCTTCACTACTGTAAGTACTCCATAAGTTAAGGAGAATCGTCTGGTGATGGTAGTTTGACCTAAATGGGGGAAAAAAAAATCAAAACTGAGCAACACTACTCACGGTAGGAGATCCAGTGAAACCTATAGGCTTACAGCAAAGATAACAACAACAAACGTATCTCTAAAAACGTTAGTAACACATTACCATAGTTTTAAAGCCATTATCTGTAAAACCAACAATCGCAATTGGTTCCTAGCCAATTGTTTTCGTTAAAACATTCTTCCTCCTCATTCTCCCTTAGGATACATGCTGTGCCTAGCGCACCGATATCTGGCAGCGAATTGATAAAGAAAAAAGTCAGCCAAGGGGATAATACATAGCCAATACAGGCCAATTCAGCCCAATGACGTATTTTTCATGTCATTCTCGCGGACTCATGTCGATTTCGGTCATCTCAGGGGAGACTTTCAGCAGAACAATTGTCATGAAAACTATGTACAAACCCAGCAGTGAGATAAGTCAAATACACTGAAGAAAAACTGTTTGACAGTAACAAAAATGTATTTAAAAAGACGTTCTTGATCCCAAGGTTTTTAAGAAATATGGAGGATAATCTGATACCTGGCAATAGAACGAGAGAGACTGAGGTAAACACCAACAGGCCAAATCAGATGCAACCACTGACCTTGCCGTAACCGCGAGAGGAAAATTAATGGTGGCAGACACGTAAACACACACACACACACACACACACACACACACACACACACACACACACACACACACACACACACACACACACACACACATACTTACATGTCAGCTACGGACAAAAAGAGATCAAAGTGAACGCAGGATTGTGAGGGAATGTGACCATTGCGTGATGCTTGGCTAGAGGAGGGTGGAGGAAGAGGAGGAGGAAAAGGAAGAGGAAAAGAGGTACAAACAAGAAGCTTGGGAGAAGAGGAAGATAGAAAAAGAGGAAGAAATTAAAGAAAAAAAATGGAGAGAGAGAAAGAGAAACGTATAAATGTAAGGAAGCACATTAATCAGAGAAGAAAAAAAAAGAAGAAGGAAAACGAAAGAGAGAGAGAGAGAGAGAGAGAGAGAGAGAGAAGAGGTATGAAGAAAGAAAAGAGAAGGCCGAAAAGGGGGATAAGGTGAGAGGAAGGAAGAGACAGATGAAGAACGAGCAGGAGAGGAATGGAAGAGATGAAGAAAATTGTGGAGATAGAAAGTTTGAGGAGGAAGAGGTCGTGTACCAGTTTACCATATAATCTTGTGTATATGCCTAGGTGAGTTGGATCTCATGGACATTAACTTGTGGCACTATCATATTAAAGAAAATAATTTGGCACACGGAATGTCGTTTTATGAATGTCTTTAGTCTTTCTCTATATGCAACATCTAACCTCGACCTCCACCTTGAAACTTCTTTTGCATTTTGGAGTTAGAATGTCTGTTAGTGGAAGATTTTTTTTTTTTTTTTTACCAATTACCAGGTTTCTTCCACAGTTACCGCACACTTTTTTTTTCTCTCTTTTGGAAATATAGTGGCAATGTTCTTTCTTACTCTAATAATTAATTATATATATATATATATATATATATATATATATATATATATATATATATATATATATATATATGGAGGGAGAGGGAAAGAAATGTGGGGTTGGGAGGCAGCGCGAGAGAAATGAAGGTGGGGGGGTGGGGAGTAGGCAGGTAGGTAAAGGAAGAGGAAAGCAAGGAAGAAGTGGCAGGAGGAGGGGTAGCTGAGGAGGAAGAGTTAACAGCATCCGTGGAACCACCCCATCTGCCCTCTGCTTCCCTCACCTTTACTGATGAGAGAGAGAGAGAGAGAGAGATTAGTGAAGGAAAACGACCAAATAATGTAACACACACACGTAATAAGAAACCTAAAAAAAAAAAATCAAGTAAAAAATAAAACACTATAGAAAAACTCACGGTGCTTAAGGAAAAAAAAAAAAAGACAAAAACGAGAGCAAAACAAATGAAAGCCAGATTTCTTTTGCCTGACCAGATTCCTTGCTTGCTTACTTGCTTACTTGCCTATGTTTCTGTCTAGGCTATTCCAGTGTGTGAATTTGTGTCTTCCAGTCTTTCTGCCCTGCTCATTATCTGTCTACCTGCATACTAGTTTACAATCTCTCTCTCTCTCTCTCGCTTTCTATCAATCAGTCAGTCAATCAATATATCTATCTACCTATTTATCTCTGTTCTCATCCATCTGTCTATCTCTGCTTGACTCTGACGGAAAACGATATTAGATTACATAGTTAATTTTGTTGTTTTCTCAGGTTCTATTTCTCGCTCACGGAATTCTCAAGGTCCCTTCTCTCTAATTTTCTTACTCTATTACTAATTTTACATCTCACTAATATTCCATTTCTCACTAATTTCCTAGTTTCTTTTTTCACTAATCGCCTCATTTCCGACTTCTTTTTTTCATTAATTTTCTTTTCTCATCTGTGTTCTCAGTTTCTCATTAGTTTTTTCATTTTCTCTCCTGTTTTCACATTATATCACTAACTCTCATTTTCTCTTCGGTCTTCTCGTTTTTCATTAATCTCGTTTTCTCACATGTTTTCCAATTTATTCCTTTTCTCATTTTCTCACATGCTTTCTCATTTTCTTGTTTTCTCACCTCCTCACTTACTTTCTCACTTTCTCACTAGTTATCTCGTTTTCTGACAGCCACACTCGCCAAAGTCAGACTCTCCCAGTTGCATACTCTCATTCACTCATGCTGCAGCTTTCTCAGCCTCACAGTGACATCAGTGTGTGTAAACTCTGACATTCACTTCCTCCTTCCCACGCGCGTTCTCTCCGCCTCTCTCTCTCTCTCTCTCTCTCTCTCTCTCTCTCTCTCTCTCTCTCTCTCTCTCTCTCTCTCTCTCTCTCTCTCTCTCAATTAAATTCAGTCCCCCTTGTATCCCAATTCTCCTCATCCGTTTTCCCGAATTGCACGTATCATTAGCCTTCATTCCAAGCAGCCAAAAACTCCCACTGAAAAGGATAGGAAATCCCTGTGAAAGGTAATGGGAATAGCAGTGGGGATGGTCGAGCCGATAGCGAGCACCGATAATGAGGTTGTATTTAATATCGGGCAATCAGCGGAGCCACAAGAGGGGGATATGTAATTACTGACGTCATTAGAGCGCTTTGCAGGGGACACCATTATGTCCGCAAATGAGGAAGTTGGTCGGTGTGTATCTGTGTTTCATTTTACTCCCATCAGCTCGGGATTCGATCTTCAGTTTCCTCAGATGTACAGGAAAAATGTCTAAGATAAAGTGCCAGATGTGGAATTCTCGAACGTAAGATTGATTTTCTGTCGTAAGCGTGTTTATTTTTTCAAGGATTGGCAAGGAATGGAAGGCTGAATGTTTTCCCACGTCTCTTTTTTTTCTCTTATCAAAACATCCTGGTTACGAGAGGGAAAACTATTCAAGGCGTTATATCTGTCTTAGTAACAAGGACGAAGTTGGCATAGTGTACAATCTTCAATGTCCCGAGTTCGTGCTGCAAAACAAATCCAGCTTACGAGAAGGAATCGGTATTAAATTTGTTTGCGAATCCATCACCAGAAATGGAAGTGCAGCTGGCGATAAATACTGAAGAATGGAATATTTCTGTCTGATGTATGTGGATGTTATTGGAATATTTCAGAACTTATATATGTGGATGATTTCGGAATATTTCATTATGACTATGGATAATGCTGTGTTCCTTGTTAACACTGAAGGGAAGCTTGTTGGACTAGTTCAGAGTTTTGAGAATGTTTGTGAACGACGAGGTTAGAAAAGAAAATGTAGATAACAGTAGAGGGATATATATATATATATATATATATATATATATATATATATATATATATATATATATTACTGAGTAGGTGACATGCCGTGCGCTGTATTGGTAAAGGGTGTTTAAATGTGTTAAAGAAGTGACAAGTAGAGTGAGTCAAGGATATAGGGTTGCTGGAATGAAAATAGATGAGAACAGCCTAATGAAAAGGGTAGTTATGCGTGCGCGTGAGGGTAAGAAGAGACGTGTGTGAAAGCGAGGTGTGCACGCTAAGGAAGCCAAAGAACTGGCGAGGAACAGAACCAGACAAATGACGCATGTGTAGAGATGAACATAGGCTAGTCCCTCCCCTCCAAACTTCAACATACATTAATTCAAGCCCAACCATTAGGCTACATATTTTAAGGTCATATGGGGTCGTCTTTGTTTTTCCTTGTGGGCGAGAGATCTGAACCCCTAGCTGGATTTCAACCAACCTTTTGTCAATGACAGAGTATGAAGGGATGATAAACTGGTTAGGTTACTAAGGTCAAGGAGTCAAAGGTCAAGGTCATTCGACTTGTGTATCTTTGTCGGCGCGATATATCCTGAACCTCTCAATGTATTTCAGCGAAACTTTTGTCAGCGGTGCAGCATGAAGGGACGATGACCTGATTAGGTCAGCAAGGTAAAGAAGACAAAGGTCAAGGTCATTTGGGTGTTGGCGCGATATCTCCTGAACCCCTTGACAGATTTCGACCAAAGAATGAAGGAGGGATGAATTGAGTAGATTAACAAGGTCAGAGGGTCAAAGGTCAACGTCATATGACGTGTGGGAGGCGAGATTATGATATGGTTTCTGGGTTTTAACGAGCAAACTATGAAGTCTGTGAGTAGATTTGTCCCCAACCCCTCTTAATAAGAAAAAAAAGGAGAAGAAAAAGCACTGAGGCCATTTATAATTCTCAACAAATAATAGTTATGTACCTTCAGTTCAAGATTTTATTTCTATTACAAGCCACGAATCCTGCACATTGATTCCTTCTCATTCCCACCATCCTGTACTCAGTAATTTCCAGGCAGGTCGTCCAATCAGGCAGTAGCTCTGAAATTTACCCTGCGAATTGTTACCAGGAATGTGTCACACTCGCTCTGAGGCACTGCACCACCACTCGACACTTGACTGGCAGCTTCACAGTGCTGATATGCAAGTAAGTTGTGATGATAGAGAGAGCTGACTTAACTGCTTTATTGCGGTGTGTGATGAAAAGGGAGAATCGTTATATTTTTATTGCAGTAACAGATAAAAATGACGATTAACCCCTTTACTCTCATGATTTATTTATTTATTTATTTTTTTAGGTAATGCTTTCTTCGACCTGAGGATTTTATTCAGCTTGAGAGAGACTGATGGAACTGGAGGGGTTAGATGTAGCCTTCATGAACCCCAGTCAGTTAGAGACCTTGCCTTAGCTTTGTGAAATGGTATGATAGAAGCACAAATAAGTCAATGCAATACATCATATGCTTCCTGATAATAATGGGTCAGGCAGGTGAGTGGCGATTATTCCCTTAACGTAAAATAGATGCAGTGGAATAGGCCTAGATGGCGACTTTTTTCCCCCTTAATTTACAATGACTACAAAAAACATCTTTATCCACGGGAGCTCTGTTGTTGTTGCTGTTGTTGTTCGTTCGTTCGTCTGTTCTTTTTTTCCCCCTCCAAGTACAGGGTGATCCGTTAATAGCGCTCCATTACCAGATTAACTTCCGGTGAGTTTTGAATGGCAGGGACGGCTCATTCTGTTGTTTTGGGTGTGAGTGAGGCAGAGGGAGCAGAAACTGAATAATGATGCAGGACAGACATTGGCAGCGCAGACTGAACTTTCCCTACAATATTTGAGAAGGTGCTCGACGGAGTGGATGGGAAGCGCTATTTACGGTCCACCTTGTATGCAGTATGTTATAACGTTCCACCTATATGCTTTACTGACAGTTGTCCCATTCTTTCAAAAACTTAGTCCGATGGAGGTCTATCACAGTGTAAAAATTTATCCTAAGTAAAAAAAAAAAGGGGGGGGGGGGCTGTATATAATGACACACACACACACACTGCGATTTATATAGCATGTAATAGGCGTTCACACTGAAAGTGTGGAACCTGTTCGAGCGAGCGAGAGAGCAAGTCAGGCAGTGCTTAATATTGTCTCATGTGGCTCATCATCTTCTTTTGATTTCCTGACCTGAAAATGCTAAGAACTTATTAGAATACACCAAAAGTATTCCCTCACACTTCCTAAAACCGATACTCCCTTTGTATTAATTTTAGGTCTAGGGACCTAGCAGGTTAATAATGACTTTGCTCTTTGCTCACTCACAAAAATTACTTTCACCAAATCTCTCGGTGAGCTCCGATTGAAATCAGAAATTCAGAGTTTCTTTCGTCGATCAGGGTATTGTATTAGCTTGACAATAATTAAAATAATTTAAAAAAGCCAACGGAGGTATTACAGTATTTGTTTTGAAAAGGCAAAACCTGGTTGCTCTCAGCAATCGTTGGAAAATACAGCTGCGCTATTCACGCAACATAAGACCGTTACTTCTTGCGCAGCCGGCTGTTACGCTAATCTGCCTTATAAAAGCATCGTTTTCCTCGATTTATTGAAAAACTATTGGGAATTTCGGGTTGTCTATGAAATGAAAATAATTGAGGAGTTTTATGCGATTTCCAGATTCGTGTCTATCTTGTAACTTCAGAATTGGCTGAGATATCCAAAAATGTTCGCTACTGGACTACAGCTTTCCTCCCGACCCCTGCCCCCATTTCTTGCTGATGTGATAAATCTTTCGCTCGGGACCTATGTTGGGGGTCCAAACTATGACTAAATTTGTGTTCTCGCTCGTTTCGCTCGCTCGAACAATTAAAGATGCGGAAACAAGCTGCATGCACATACTGTAATGACGACGTTGCTGGAGAATATTATCAAATTTCATCAACTATTTCAAAATATAAAGTTGGAAAACTTAGTAAAAACCTTGTTGGCATAATACAGTGAGGAACAGTAGTTGACCTACTGTTCCATTCCACTGCGTCTTTTCCACACTTAGGGCATGCCCGTCACTTTCCTTCTTGATGCATTACATCAAAGAGAATCCTCTTTAGGCAGAAAAGTATACTACGCATATTTCAGCAAAGGAGTATGACCCACCAGAGGAAGGTGAGACGAAGAGAAGGTGTAAATAGAAAACTTTTGTCCTTTACTGAACACATGACATCCTACAGCGTGACTTTCTTACTCGTACATGGATGGATACATACATACATAATTACATATGCATACACAGGTGACATTACGACATGCACAGACTCCTGCTTACTCCTATACATATGAGGAACCATATTCATTCATAGATTTTCCTATAGTCAGACGCCTCAGAAGGGATGGCCATGGATAAATTACCTCATTGTCATCCTGTCTTCCGCTGTCAGGCTGCCCTATCTTCAGTTCACACCTCTCACTCCACCTCATCCACGGTCTCCCTTCCCACGCGGAAATATCAGCGAAAGTTTTATACACGGCTGTACATCAACATTTACCCCGTTTGTGCATATGAGCATACTAACTTTAAGGGAAAATATATCAACCCGTATTTAGAGATTTAGCGCATTGATCCAGCCCTGCAGAATGCCTCTATTGGACAGCCTTTTTCTGCATTTAAATAAACACCCATGCCCCCTGTCGTCTGGTCTTGAATTTTATCTGCTGCTGAAAGCTAGTAACCAAAAGTGAATAGTAACCCCATTTATGCTTTTCAAGGCTCGCTTTCCGCCACTTATCCTTCCTTCAGTTATTGCCATTCCTTTCTATCTTCCTTTTACCCCCCCCTTCCTCTTTATCTTTCTCTCGTCTCCTGCACCTTAATTATTTCCATTCCTCTCACTCTGCATCTTCCAATCCTTCCCCTCCCCTTCTCCATCCTTTTCCTCTCTCCTTCACCCAGTTTCCTATCCTACCCGATTCTTTCTATTTATCACCCTGTTTATCTAATTCCTCCTCCCTTCTTAATCCAAATCCTTTTCTTTTCCCTACTCCGCCTCCCCTTCTTTCTTCTTTCCTTTTCTTCCTATTCCTCTTCTTCGCTCCTCTAGTCTCTCTTTCCTTCTTCCACTACTCCCTCTTCTAGTCTTCCTCCAATCCTTGTCTTCTTCTTACCCCCTACCTCTCACTTACTGCAGAGTCTAGTGTCTCGGTATCTCCTTCCCTTGCCTGCCTGTCTTCCTGCCTTTGTCTCCACCATCTCTTTGCCTCCCTGCCTACGTTCCACCATCACCCCTTCCTGCCTACCTCCCTAACACCACCCCTTCTCTGCCTGCCTACCTTCATGTTTACCTGTCTGTCCTCAACCCTGTCTCTGCCTGTTTGCTTGCCTGCCTGCCTGACCTTGCAAGTTTAAGCGAGACCTTGGCAACACATGAGAGGCGACGTGAGTGTGGTGGTGGTGGTGCGCCTTGCCTGTGGGAATCATATTTAATAGGCGAACACATTGGTGATGATGAGAGAACGACAGGATACAAAGGATGGTAACAATAGTAGTAATAGTGGTAGTAGTAGTAGAAGTAGTAGTAGTGGTAATAATAATAATAATAATAATAATAATAATAATAATAATAATAATAATAAAAATAATAATAATAATAATAATAAAAATAATAATCTATCTCTATCTACGATTATATACCTAGGCTGCTTCCCCCAAGGAAAGGGAGGTAGCCGAGACAGGACGACACACTCCCCATTTACTCATCCATTCAAACACATTCATTCGCATCTTAGCCCCAAAGGGGAGAACGGACAGATCCTCACCGCACCACACCGCACAAGGGTCAACTGCGCAATGCAATCAGTGACATCCGCAGCAGGGCCCGACAGCAGAGCTGGTTTACCCCTGCCACATCATAACAGACTCATCCCCTTACCCGCACCTAACCTGAAATAGCTGATCAGACCAAATGCGGGAGAATATCCCCTCAGGGCTGCGTCATCACTTATTCATTCACAATTTCTCTCCATTTATTTCTATCACCCACAGCCACTCTTCCTTGCTCAACAGACATCCCTCTCGCATCCAGCGCTCTCTTCACACTGTCCATCCATCCTATTCGTGGTCTTCATCTCAGCCTTACACCTCTCACATCAGATCTAGTTATCATTTTCACCAATCCCTCATTATCCATTCTCTCCACATGCCCAAACCATCGCAACACCCTCTGCTCAACTCTGCCAGCCATCTCCCGAACAACTCCAGTTCTCCTTCGCACTTCATCATTCCGCACTCGATCCATACTCGTCACTCCACACATACTCCTCAGACACCTCATCTCCATTACATTCAATCTTTTCCTCTCTGCTACACCCATATTCCATGTTTCAGCCCCATATAATGCAGTCGGTACCACAACACCCTCATACAGCCTTCTCTTTACATCCATTCTAAGCGAACGACATCTAAACACTTTTTTCATTCCTCCCAGCACCTTTCCTACTTCATTTATTCTAAACTTCACTTCTGCATCTATTCTTCCATCCACAGCAACATGTGACCCTAGATATTTAAAACACTCTACCTCCTCAAGCAACTCGCCATTCAAAACTATATTCATCCCCCTACCATCTACCAACCTCGTACACTTCATCACTTTACTCTTATTCTCATTTACTTTCAATTTCCTCCTTTCACACACCCTTCCAAACTATAATAATAATAATAATAATAATAATAATAGTAACAATCATCATCATCATCCTAATAATAATAATAATTAGATAATAATAATAGAACTGTAACTGTCCTACGAAGTCACTAGTTTCCACCTACTGTTTCTTACAATGACCTTGGCCCCATCGGGGAGATCTGGATTATTTCTATCAGCAATGGCCCATTCCTAACACATAACCTGTGCGACTCAGATTTCTTGCTCAGGTCCCACTGAAATCTCCAGTAGACACGACCAACTCTTCTCGTTCACAACATAATACAGATATGACACTCTGACATGCCCTTCCACTGTGCATAAAGGATTTAGACTCTTCCCTATCAGCCATGGCGCATGCCAGGATACATAACCCTGGCCTTTTAGATTCCTCATACAATCTCCAATTCTCCTGGAATCGTCGCGAGAGTCTAAGGCCGGAATAATAAGACTCTCAAAAACAATAGTCTCCACCTATGTAATAGGTGGAGACTAATAATACCAGGAAAAACAAGTCTCCACCTCTGTAATAGTTGGAGACTAACGATTAATACTAATAAATGGTGATATACAACAGTTGCCATGTCTCTGTCGGCACACTTATTTGTCCGAGGTACTTTTTTTAGACGTTGACAAGCATCTCAACATCCTTGTCACCAACTGTGTCAGTGAGTAGCTAACCAAGTAAGAAAGGGATTGAGTTGCAAGTAAGTATGGGATCAAGTTGTTAGTAAGTAAGCAAGGGATACATTTGTAAGTACTGTAAGTAAACAAGGGATCCAGTTGTAAGTAACCAAACAAGGGATCCAGTTGTAAGTAAGTAAGGGATTGAGTTGTAAGTAAGCAAGGGATTGAGTTGTAAGTGTGGTATCGAGTTGTAAGCAACGAAGGGATCGAGTTGTGAGTAAGTAAGGGATCGAGATGTAAGCAAGTAAGTAAGGGATCGAGTTGTAATTAAGCAATCAAGGGGTTGTAAGTAAGGAAGGGATCGAGTTGTAAGTAAGCAAGGGATCGAGTTGTAAGTAAGCATGGGATCGAGTTGTAAGTAAGTAAGGGATCAAGTTGTACGTAAGTAAGGGATCGAGTTGTAAGTAAGCAAGGGACTGAGCTGTAAGTAAGGGATCGTGTTATAAGTAAGGGGTCGAGCTATAAAGGATCGAGCTGTCAGCAAGTTTTAGTGTACTCAGTACTGATCTAATTTTAAACAAGCTCGGTGAAGGGCTCGAGATCAGCCAAGGAGTTGACCTATTACTGTAAACAGTAAATTAACGATCACTCACAAGACAGGCCTAACTAATGCAACTTTGAATCTATTTAGTCCAAACTTGATGGAAGGGCTGAGGGTAAAACAAGAACGAAAGGTGTCTATTTTGAGAACAGTGAAAGCTGCTGCTACTGCTGCAACTACTACTACCACCACCACTGCTGCTAATAATAATACCAATAATAATACCAATAATAATAATAATTGGAAAGTCAAGATGTGTGTGTGTGTGTGTGTGTGTGTGTGTGTGTGTGTGTGTGTGTGTGTGTGTGTGTGTGTGTGTATGTGTGTGTGTATGTGTGTGTTCGTTTCTCTCACGAGAACGGCGAAAGATATCGACCTAATTCTTTTTGCATTAGGTTCGGGTAATTCCAGGGAGTGTCAGAAAAATACCAACCAAAAATTTTGGCAATCGTGTGCGACGCGACAGCTCGAAATTGTCGGATATCGCGACAAGTGAAAATATCTGTCTGTGAGTTTGTTCGTTTCTTTCAGGTGCACGGGAATAGATATTGATCTAATTCTTTTTGGGTTAGGTCGTGCAACTCCCTCTAGAGAGCAAGAATTTTGACGATCGTGCGCGACTCGACCGGGCGAAATTGTTGGAAATAGCGACGCGCGAAAATATGCGAGTTTTTCGACTTTTTGGTCCGAATTGGTCATTGTGGGCTCAATAACGGTCTGGAAACAAAGATAATGATATTTGCAAAAAAGAATTTAATGGAGAAGCTATTAGTTAGTCCTGCAGATTTTTGCGGACAGCCGCTAGTAATAACATATTAACGACTACAACAATGATGATGATGATGACTACCCACCTTTAACCTGTCCTTCCCCGTACTACCATAGAGTATGTAACAATACACATAAAAGGGAAGTGGAACCTGGAATATGCGAGCCCTGTGTATATCCTCTGTGTTCTATGCCCGAGTGATGTCATACATCAGAAAATCATGATAGGAACGGAACTGGGTGATAGAAACATGAAAATAGAAATTAAAATGTCAGACTCGAGGACAAGGACGGGATTTCAATTAAGCGTGCGAATTAGGCGAAAAATATACGACAATAAAGTGGGAGAATATTAAGCCTCCTATGAATCACTTTTTGATAATAACATCGACAGACGTTGGTTAGTGGAATTCGAGAGCTGTTCCGGCCATGAGAGGGTTAATAGTGACAGTATTAACACCTCTAGGCCCGCATTCTTAAGCTCCCTAACACCTCTTCTTTAGCAATTTATATATATATATATATATATATATATATATATATATATATATATATATATATATATATATATATATATTTTTAATGTGTCCGACTCTGGGCAAAGGCTTCAGGGCCTATATCTTGGGGGCAGTAGCCTATCCCAAGGCCCAGTAGTCCTCCTACACCTCCACATGTCACCACTTCGGCGCTAACACCCACCGTCCATATTGAATACATGCTAGGGCTGTCTCATACAGGACTGGTGTATTGGTATTAGCGGGGGTATTTTTACGACATGTCGGCGGGTCATCTGGTAGATCAGGAAAGTCTGCTTTTAATGAAATTCAAATCCTTAAACTGTCCCCTGCCCCAGCCAGGATTTTGGATGCGGGAGGCTAATATCGTTTAGTGCTATATCCATGCAGAGTATGGCAATATTGGAAGGATTTCTGTAACACAAAAGAGGACAGTAAGAGGTTATAAAAAAAAATCGCTTAGGAAGAGGTATTACGGTGCTCCCTAAAATCATCTGGCGTTTGGTGGAAGAGAATTGCTGTAGAGTTAGTCCAACCATTAGAGGGTTAAGGGGAAAAATAATGAGTAACCAACAGAATGCACGTTTATGAAATGGCGCCAAAGCGTTTGATCCTAGAGATAAATTAACGAAACGGGGAGAAAATTTGGATCTGAACGCAATTTTGACCGAATACGTGTAAAACTGAGCGAGAATTGGTGGAAGCGAGCCAAAGCCTTTGGAAAAAAAGGGAGGCTTCGTGAATATTATACGGGACACTTATTTGCGCTGCATTATAAAGCTGGTCTATTTTTTCGCTCAGTACGGAATGCATCGTTCACACTTTTAACTGTCACCCATGTATTTTTAATGACCTACGATTTTGTGTATGCGCGTGAATTTTTTCAATATAATGTGTGTGTGTGTGTGTGTGTGTGTGTGTGTGTGTGTGTGCGTGTGTTTCCTGCTCTGAGCATAGAATGTACAACCTTTTCCCTGAGGCTTTCAAGTTCCAATACGTGCCACAAGCCTTTACATGTCACCTCTTTGGCCTAAATAACCACCGTCCATACTGAATACATGTTAGGGCAGTCTCATCCAGGACACGAGAAACTGTGGTGTTTTCATAACGTGTCGAGGGGTGTTGTGGAGGGTAAAGCTTGTTTTAATCCAACTCAAATAATTTAACTATCCCCTGCTCGACAAGGAATCGATACCACGTCCTTTCTGACACCATGGCCCGTATTTTCGTCGATTTAAGAAACTCCCTAACACCTTTTCCTAAGCGACTTATTTTACTTATTACACCTTACTCTCCTTCGTGTTACATGAATTATTCCAAAATTACCATACTCTGTATAAAATAATAACGTACGAAAGGATGTTAACCAGCCATATCCAAAAATAAATCGCTGAGGAAGAGGTGCTAGGGAGCCTCCTTAACCCACTAGAATACGGGCCCAAATAATAAGTTTTCTAACCACTTGACGGAACTTTCAATGAATTTATTGGTTCGGTTTACAAATGATTGAGTCTGAGGTTGTTTTTTATATATACTGGATGATGTTTGGCCATGATTCTCTCTCTCTCTCTCTGTTACACATACACACGGGCACACACAAGAAAAAAGCACGCACAAACATCGTTTAAAATTCTCTCTCTCTCTCTCTCTCTCTCTCTCTCTCTCTCTCTCTCTCTCTCTCTCTCTCTCTCTCTCTCTCTCTCTCTCTCTCTCTCACAAACCAGCTCTCCACCATTCCTAATGTTGTGTTCGCTCCCTCATTTATCAAAGTTTCCTCCCACTTCCCATAATTTATCATGGTTTTCTCCCATTCCCACGTTACGTCTCCCATAATTCATCGCTCACCACCACTCCCTGTCAACGCCTCAATTTTCCCTGATAACGTTGTTCCTGTTTTACGACCACTATTTTATCTTTGTTCAGTATATTTCATTTTTTCGGACACTCTTCTTTGCTGCCACCCCTCCCCCCCTTAACCAGAAAATGACATTGTTTATAGATACTGTAAATTTCTCTTTTAGTTTCAACCTCATTTCGTTTTATTTTACCTGTTTTTTCAGTCATGCTTGTTTTTTTTCGGTCACACTAATCTGCTGCTCTCACCTTAATCAAAAAATAAAATTGCTAATCGATACTCTAGTTTTGTCTTTTAGTTTCAATTACATTTCGTTTTATTTTGCCTATTAACTCATTAACCCCCGGTCAGTTTGAGGGTTTATTCCTTTTTGTTCTTGCTACCACAAGTCTATTATATTCAGTTAGTTCTTCACTATGAATCCCTTCACTAGGATTTTTTTTTTTCCAGATGGTCTGCTGGGTTAAGGTGTTCCAACCAGATAGTTCCCGCAAAGATTTACATTCGAAGGGGTGCTTGGGGTTTATTGTTTACATAATGCTGCTGAATAGTAAGAGAGGTTGGTCATCCTTGCCTTAACTATTGGGACTGATTAGCCTGGCCACGGGGCCCTACGTTTCTGGTGGGGCTGGAAAGGATTGGATAATGGATGGATGGATAGGGCCGGATTTATCCCAGTGCCCTTCCCCTTTCACAAGAGTCCACCCACAAGCTACAAAACAATTTACTACTGAGATACGTTCGTTAGAGTTATTTATGACAATCTTGTGAACGCCTCCCAAGAATGAAAACCTCGTCCCTTGCGACTGGTGAAGGAACGCAAGGTTAATATGAATATGAACGCTACATTTAAAAAGAGTATGAGTTGAGGTTGTTTTTCACATGATTTCACAGTAGATAAACACATTTTTCTCAATACTTTAATAAAAACTTGATTATAATAATTTCTAAGGCATAAACATTTTTCCATTTTTCCCCCAGGGCTGAAAACATAAGGAACAAATCCACGCCGCCAGTTGTGAATCCCAAGGTAGGGTGAGCTAAGGATCACTGGCAGTCAGAAAAAAAAAATGATAAAATGAATTACTAAACAAAGTATCTATATTCCTTCTCTGCTCAGCAACAATCATGTTTACAGCCGCTCTGCTCTAACCATTTCTATTCATCAGCCTTTCGATACATTCTTTCCGTTTGCTACGTACTTCGTCTGGAGAAAGCGAGAATAAAACGGAAAATGCATAAATTTAGCTCAGGGGAGACGCCTCGGAGTGAAGGTGTGTCGAGTTATTAGGGTTTCACTTCACCCAACAAAATCGTCTGGTCTTAAATAAAATTCCCAAATATAAGAGTAGCACAGAAACGATTATTGCGAGATTATGTTTTAACCCTTACACGTTTGAGATTTTTTTTTTTTTTCAATTGAACAGTATCTTCTACTGCTACTGCCCATGTACACCACTCACAGGGAAGGGGTTAATGGGAAATATGCAAGTCTTTTTAAGCATGTGCCTGTAAATTTAGATGGAAATATTTTATCCGTGAAAAGTGTGTGGGTGTGAAGGACGTATGACTACTGGACGTTGCGTTTATGGGGAGACAGAGTGCCTTGATTCCCTACTCCCCATTCCATATCATCACTCCTCACCCCTCCCCTCCTTCTCCACTACTCACCTCTCGTCTTTCCCTTTTCCCCCTCACGTCTTGCTCCTTTTCCCTCTCGTCTTTCCCCTTTCCCCTATCGTCTTTTCTGCTTCCTCTCACCTGTTCACCCTCCTCTTTCCCCTCCGTCTCTCATCTTTTCCCATTTCCTTCACCCTTTTACCTTTCCTCTGTCCCTCACCCTCTCATACAGTGTGCTGAGGCATCTCACACTGAAAGGAACTTTAATTGGACTTTCTTATTGGTTTATATATTTTTGGAAAAAAGATAGTTCTTCAGCTCCACCGATTTTTTTTCCCTTTAAGTAAAATTATCATCCATATCCACTCCTGTCCTTCCCCCTTCACTTCATTTCCCCTAATCCTTCCCGCCTCTTAACAAAATAAAAAAACACATTATACAGGATCGCTTTAGACCATGAAGCATAGTTCCGTTGCTTAAGCCACGGCGAGTCGTGATAACTCTCATAAAACGAACTGTGGGGGTTTTTGCCAGTCAGATAAAATTTACTTGGAGAAATTGTAAGTCTCCTACCTGCGCCTCTTCCCTGCCACTCCACCTCTTCCCTCTCCCTTCATAACAATCCCTGAGTGACATTGCTTTAAAAAAAAAAAAAAAGTATATGCCACTCCTGCACTTAGTACTCTCTCTCTCTCTCTCTCTCTCGTCCTTTTATCCAACTAATTGAAAGCTTTTTGTATCCCAGGTGCAGGAACAGACGACGTAGCAGATGCTGTGGATGACGTTTTTGAGAATGATGAAAACAACAGCCTTGTCATATTCATACAGGTACTAATGATGTGCGAACCCGATCAGAGGAGCTGATGGAGAAGTACAGGAAGATGATCCGACGCTGCAAGGATAAAACTAGCACCATTTTAATATCAGGCATACTCTCAAGGGCTGATGCAAGGAATGCCTTCTTCAGTAAAGCGTTTAGTATAAAAAACAGGGTCAAATCACTTTGCTTGCAGGAAGGAATTGAGTACTCTGACACCGAGCAGCGAACGCTATTTGCGAATGATGGACTACACTTGAATGTCTTTGATTCTGACCGTCTCAGTCATTTGTTTAGTGATGAAGTCATTTTTTTTTCTTTTTTGAGAAAAAACAAGCATCATGGGAGGCGAACGTAGATATCTTACCATCCAAAATACAATACGTGATGGAATGCCCATATCAGAAAAAGAAACACATTAAAGCTCTCCTTGTAAATGTGCATAGTCTGAGTAATAAGTTTTCTGATTTAGAGGCCTTTGTATTTACTGAAGATCATGATATAATTGGTACAAAAGAATAGTGGCTAAATATTGAGCAAAAAGATTTTCTAGTGAGCTTAATTTGCCCGGCTATCACATTTTCAGTAGCGAGAGAAAGAATAGAGCAGGGGGCGGTGTTCTGTTATATATTAAATCAAGATTTCATCCAGTTGTACAGTATTACCAAGCCATGTACTGAAACATTGACAGCATTTATATTCAGCTTAGAAACGAATCTTGTCATAAAAGGCATAATTTATCGTCCACCCAGTTAGCCACTGAACATCGACAATGAAATCTACAATCAAACTCTGAAATATCTTGTATGCAAAGCACTGCAATATTTGGTGATTTTATATTACAGTTCCAAAATGGGAAGAAGCCCTATCCTCACACGTAGGGTTAGACCTATACACAAACTTGCAGGAATGTTATTTGTATCAATTTGTAAATTATCCGACACGTGGAGCTAACATCCTGGATTTTTTCTTAGCCACATCAGAAAATTTAGTAACACTACAGTAGGAGAAAAATTTACTACAAGTGATCATTGCATAGCTACATTTAACATTAAATTCAGATATGACAATGTCAGGGCCCATTGCAAGAAGGTGCCCGACTTTAAGAGGGCAAATTTTAATAATTATAGACAATTGTAGGTGCAGGTGACTGGCATCCCATTGTCGAAACATTAGATATCATTGATGCATGGAAATTTTTTTACAGAAACTCAACAAAGTAGTCAGGTTATATACTCCAATGCGCACCAAAAGACGTGCCAAATTTCAAAACCCATATGGTGGAACTCCGATATTAAATTATGTTTGACAGCAAAAAATCTTGCATATGAAAATTATAATGCCACAAACAGTCAAAATTATAGAAACAAATAAAATGCTCTTCGATGGAAAGCCCCAAACTTAATCAAGGGCAGTAAGATTAACCTTGAGGCAGATATTGACACTACCAGTAAATCAAATCCCAAAGAATTTTTCAGTTACATAAGAAGGAAAAAGGTAATAACTCCAACAATCAGGCCCAGATAATAGAGAGCACACTGATGATGAAACTAAGATGAAAAAAATTCTTAATACTTTCTTCAAGTCAGTATTTAGTATAGAAAATATACATACAATTCCTGTAGTCTCTCCAGTTCCTATAGAAGAGGGCAACATAATCACTGACATTACGGTTAGCGATCGCGATGTACTACTTACAATTAGCGAATTAAAAGAGAATAAAACTCCAGGACTGAACAAAATATCTCCAAGTGTATTAAAGGAACTATTGAATAAAATATCAAAGCCTTTATCTTAAATTTTTATAATTATCATTAAAGAGCAGTAAGATGCCACAGGAATGGAAGCATGCAAACGTAACCCCAGTATTCAAAAAGGGCAACAAAGCACTACCAGAAAACTACCATCCAATTAGTTTAACATCAGTGGTCTGCAAATTGTTTGAAGCTATTATCAGAGAGAAGTTTGTGAAACATGTAGAAACAAACAATTCTTTTTGAGATTTGCAACATGGTTTTCGAAATAATTACTGTTACTTGACAAATCTGTTGGGCTTTCTCATCAATGTATTGAACATGTACGACGGAACAAAATTTGTTATGTTGCCTACCTCGATTTTCAAAAGGTTCTTGACAAACTTCCACAAAAAAGACTCCTTGAGAAGCTAAAAGCACATGGTTTCAGTGGCAGTGTGCTCGGGTGGGTAGAAGACTGGCCCATTGCACGAAAGCAAAGAGTTGTAATAAATGGAAACGAGTCAGACTGGATAAACGTTACAAGTGGAATGTCGCAGGGTTCAGTTTAAGGTCCTATTCTTTTTTTAATATACACATGTGATAATCATGAAGGATTTTGTAAGATTTAAAAATTTGCTGATGATACTAAAATAGGTAACAGAAGATACAGCACTGCAAAGGCAGGCAATTCAGAGAGAGCTTGATCAACTGTTTAATAGGGCCCAAATATGGCAATGGATTTCAGTATTAATAAATGTAAAGTGCTAAACATTGGCAGTAAACATTTATGTGCTAGCTATAACATGAATAATGTCCAACTTTATAGGGTAAACCATCAAAAAGACTTATGAGTTTATAATAAATGATCTGAAACCAAGCAAATTATGTACAGGAGCTGTTTTGAAAAACATTAATTTGACTGGATTCATTTGAATATAAATTCGATAATAGTGTCCTCACTTTGTACATTTCCTTAGTACTCCCACACCTGAAGGACTGCGTTCAGCTCTAGTCACCATATTTCTAAAAGGATACGGAGAAACTTGAATGAGTACAGCAATGGATGACAAAGATGATACCTAGACTGAGAAATAGACCTTACAAGGAACGTTTCGAAGCCCTAAATCTGTTTACCCTAACTAAGCGGAGGTTACGAGGAGATTACTTTTCATTCAATTATTCATAATATTCGAAAGACACGATAATATGACCATTGACAAATTTTTCACATTTCATCTCCCAAACTAGAGGTAATGGGCATAAAAGTATTGGCAAACGATTTTAGTCACATGAAGCTAAGCATTTTTTCTTTAATATAATTGTAAATACATGGAACAAATTGCCCTCAAATGTAATAAACTGTGATACAGTACTAACCCTTCAAAATCGCATGGATAAGTATCGGTTTTCTGACCCCCAGCTAAGTATGTTAACTCCTGAATAACACATTTGTGTAGTGTATGTTATTATTATTATTATTATTTTTTTTTTTGTGAGCCTGGAAGATACAACTGCTGAACAACATCGCTAAATATTGCTGACTTAATGTACTCTCCCTTTCATGTGGATAGTGTAGAATAAAATTTCCTTTCCCTCTTTCCTTTGAAATTTTAATGAAACTTTTCCTATGCTGCATGGTGGTCCATCTCAGTATTTCCTGCCGGCTTCGGATGGAGAGTTTGATGGGTTGGGGGGGGAGCCTTCCTGCGTTCCTATCCTTGTCTTTAGCTTATAGATTTGTTTAGTTAATTATAACCTTCGCTATACCAAACAGCCACCAATGGACCAACAGGTCTGTTGCTGTTTGCTTTTCTTTTTACTCCTTTGTACTTCACTTCTTCCTTCCCCTTCTTTACCCTTCCCCCTGTACATCTTTCCCCATTCCCCTTCACTCCTCTTCCCCATCCCTAAAACAGTCTTGGTGTCATTAAACCCTAAAAGTGCCCTTCCCCTCTTCCTTACACGGAGCACTCATTCTCCCGTCCTTTTACCCATTTTCTCTCCAATTCTTCATCTCTTCCTCACTTTACACCTCTCTCTCCTCCCTCTCTCTTCCTTCATCTTCGTTCCACCCCTGTCCCTCCTCCCTCTCCCCAGAACAATCTCTAAGTGCCATTACCCCCTAAAAAGTGCTACACCCCTCCCCCTTCGGCACTCAGCACTCCGTCTGCCAGCCTCTTAGCGCCTGACGTACTACCACTTACGCATGCCCTCTTATTGCCCTCTTTGCCTCGCCACCACCCTGTTTTAAGTGCCGCTATTTTACGAGTCAGGAGGGGGTTAGGAGGAGGGGAGGGGGGGAGGGAAGGGTTTAGGACGGGTTAGGGGGAGTCTGTAGATATTTAAGAGGGGGCAGGGGAGATAGTAGGGGTTTTAGAGGGGTTAGGGGGAGGTAGTGGAGGTTTAAGAGAGTTGGGGGTAGGGAGTAGGGGGTAGGACGAAGCATTATGAGTTAAAAGTGGGGTTAGGGAAATCCGAGGAGGGGTCTGGAGGGTGGGGGAGAGAGTAGGAATTTAAGAAGGGGTAGAGAAGGCAGTAGGAGGTTAAAAGGAGGGTAAGGGAGGCAATAGATATTAAATAGGAGGTAGAGTGAGGCAATAACCTTCCCAGTACCAAACAGCCACGAAAAGACCAACCGATCTGTTGCTGTTTCCTTTTCATTGTACGCCTTTGTAAGAGATTTAGAAGGGGGGGGGGAGTAGTAGGAGTTGAGAGAGGGTAATAGATGCAGTAGGAGTTTAGAAGTCGATAGGAGGAGGGATTTGGGTTAGAGAGGGGGTAGGGGGAGGCAGTAGAGGTTAAGAGGGATAGGGGGAGGCAATAGGGGTTTGGGAGGATGTAGGGGAGACAGCTGAGAAGAAGGGGTAGAGTGAAGAGCGGGGAGGGGTCAGAAGGGTGAGGGAGAGGTTGTGAGTAAGGGGATGAGGCTTAACTCTCAGAATCCAAAAGGTTTCCCAGTGGTGAGTAAAACTTTCTGTCGTTAGCTCGGTTAAACTAGATTTGTGGCCCCCCTAGTTAGAAGGATTAAGAGGTCAATCAAGAATGGAGAAAGGAAGAGGTTAGTAAGTAAAACAGAGAGATTAAGGGAGGGTAGAAAGATGAGGGTGACCATGAGATAGGGAGAGTTTTCTGGAATGTAGGTGGAGAGGCTTCATCCCTTCCACAGTGTGCCATTATTTTCTATATAGTTATATCCTCTGCCTGATATTTTTGTTTCCATGACACATAGAGGTTTTCTTGATTCCTGAAATAAGATGGCGTTCCGCAGAGCACAATAGATTACATATGACATCGGGAGCCAAGTAGAGGTCGCTGGAGATAATACAGTGTGTCAGAATGATTGTATCACTTTCCTGAGGACAAAAAAAAAAAAATCAAATTAAAGTGACTTGAAAACAAATCATACGAATTTATGAAGCAGATGATGTTATGCGAGTCTGTGTGCTCCTTCCCCCTCTTCCCACATCAGTCTTCTCATCTCTTCTCCTCGCAGTATATGCCCCTCTCCACCCTTCTCTCTTCAACCTTTTCCCTTCCCTCTCCATTTTCCCGTCACCTACTCCCCTTCTCCTTCATCCCTATCTTCAGCTTTTCCTTTCTTGTCGTGTCTTCCCATCTCCTCCTTCCAGCCTCCCTTCACCCTTCCCCCTTCTCCTCCAACCCTAGCTTCACCTTGTAATTTTTATCGAACTGGTATTGTACAGATATAAAGGGTTAATCTGTACTTGTATGCTCCCTCTCACTTCCCAACAACACTTCCAGACATTTTCTCATCACAGACGCAGTCAGTCAGTATGCTTTCGTAATTTTCTCAATTCTGTCTCTACCATGTTTACCTGTGCGCTTCATTATGGTGGAAAGAGGAAACGGTTTAGTAATAACAGACCAACATGTTACCCAAGTGACTACATTAATCTTTGAGAGGCAGTTCCTGTGAGTATATGTACGGTGGAAGTGACAATGATGATAGAAATGATAAAAATAACAAAAGTGAATAATACCATAACTTTTGTCGCATTTTTACTTTAGTTCCTGCTCCTCTTTCCTCTATACAAGAAATATCATTAGGGTTTGTAAGTGGGAATTAATTGTCGCCATCTTTGATTATCTGTAAGTAGAAAATATGTCATTCTAGATTTCCATTTTTTATTTATTTATTTTTTCACGTACGTTAAAGGCTTAATTGAAAGCGTTGTGATAGGCTTCTGGTGTTTTTATATGCCTAGTGCATATCAAAGTGATTGGCTGAGAGAGAGAGAGAGAGAGAGAGAGAGAGAGAGAGAGAGGGGTATGAGTTTAATCAGTGAAACCAGGTGAAGGGATATAGCCAGGTGTGTGCGTGCGTGCTTAAGTGTGTGTGTGTGTGTGTGTGTGTGTGTGTGTGTGTGTGTGTGTGTGTGTTTCCAGTAAATAGAAGTGCTTGTTTGTGTAATAAAGTACGTTTTGTGTATTCTACCATTTGTTTACAGCCTCTGTTATATATTTTTGTGTGCTGCTACTTTCCCTATTGGATTAATATTCACAAAGAACGGGAGGCGGTGGCCGAGTCGGTAGAGTGGTGGCCTGAAGTCCCAGTGGACCCAGGTTCGATTCCCGACTGGGGCAGGGAACAGTTTAAGACTTGCATTTCGTTAAATGCAGACATTGCTGATCTACACGAAGATCCGCCGGTAAATTAAAAAAAAAAAAAATCCTAATACCAGTACAAGAGACACCCCTAGCATGTCTAAAGGGTGAAATGATTGACCCATTATCTGCAAATTGCTTACGTAGTGTTTTATTTCAGCTAACGATAGACGGTTTTACTATGCTCCAGAGAAACCCGGGACACACACACACACACACACACACACACACACACACACACACACACACACACACACACACACACACACACACACACACACACACACACACACACACACACACACACACACACACACACACAAAGTACAGCTCATACCGTTTTGGACGAGAGTGAAAAAATCCGCAGCTTGTTCCAACATACTATTGATTGTTAACCCTATGATTTCGGTGATAGTTTTGGTTTTATTTCTACTACATCCAGACGATTTGTAATGAAGGGGTCAATGATAACAACACCTAACCCCCCCACCTCTCTCCCGTTGGAAAATCTCTCCTGACGTAAATAAAATCGTCTGGAGGTACGAAGAATTAAACAAAAAATACATAATGAGGAAGACGTTAAATCTTAAGTTAATGTCAAGCAGGAGGGTTCAAGGGCGAGTGGAAGGCTAATTGGAGAGCATGATCTTAATGATGATGACCTCTATTGACGCTGGTGGAGGTGTGTTGGGAAGAGAGAGAGAGAGAGAGAGAGAGAGAGCAGAACTATTGGAGAAACGTCCTCATTTTCTTTTTTCTTTTTTTTTATCAAGTTGTCGGGTAAAATTTTAGGGTTTCTTGTTATGATGGATGTTGTAGATTTGATAACTTTTTCCTGACCTGTGACGGTTTCTCTTGATGATGTGACAGTACACGCTGATTTCGGTTCTTGTGTAGGCTTACCAGTGGCCACACACACACACACACACACACACACACACACACACACACACACGAATGGAGGGCGTTTGGAGGGGCGAGCGTTTGGCCGGTAACTGTTTTTTTTTTTTTTCATAACGTACATATTTCAAAATGTTTAGTGTGTTTCATGTGTAAATTTTGTATCATTCTCCTGGCTGGAATCTCTGTCGTTAGATGTAATGGAGTGCAGTCAACGAAACAACCATCTTCCCTTTTGCGCCTGAAGAAAACTTACAACTGGCGAAATACAGTGAAGACCCTAACTCCACTGGTGTGTGTAATTCAGATGGTTCGATATTTCCGTTATGTATTGGTTAAACTTTGGGAAGATTGTTCCTTTCCTGTGTGTACGTAAAGCTGTCCTGACTGTTAGAGTGGGGACAGGAGTAATTAGGCACACATGAATAAGAGTTACTGGAGAAGAGTTTCATCGTGTTCTCTGTTTCAGACTATAAAAAAGGAGAAAGTATAGACACTTGTTTTCTGGCACTGTACCTCTCCCCCATCTTCACTTCTTCCCTGTGCTCATTTTTACCTTTTCTTTTTTTCCTTTTTTTTTCTCCTCTCTACTTCTCGGCTCAACACTAATATACTACCCACTCTTTCTCCCTATTGTTTCCATCTCTTTCTCTTAGTTTTAATATTTTTACCTTTCCTTGATTCCTGGTTTCTTCTCATCCTTCTTGCGATTACTTCTTCCTATCTTCAAAGTTACTTTCTCTTCTCAACTTCTCATCCATTCGTTTTTTCCTTACATTCTATTTCTCATTTCACTGTGTTAATGTTGTTTCTTTTCTTCCTCTCATAACTTTTTCTAATGCTTTTTCCCTTCGTAATTCCTGTCTTCCTGAATTACTAATCTTCCTTCCTTCCTGCCATCCTTCCTTCCTTCCTTCCGTCCTTCCTTCCTGCCATCCTTCCTTCCTTCCTTCCGTCCTTCCTTCCTGCCATCCTTCCTTCCTTCCTTCCGTCCTTCCTTCCTTCCTCTTTCTAATCTTTTCATCCTGCACTCTTCCTGTTTTCGCCATTCTTCTCATTATCCCCTTCTCAGTGTTCATATTAATTCCCCTTCCCTTTCCTTTCTTCCTGTCTTCTAACCTTTCCTATAGTGTTCCTTCCTTCCTTTCTTCCTTTCTCCTTTCCTCCCTCCCTCCCTTCCTTCCTCCTTCCCTCTCTTTCCTTCCCTCCCTACCTCCTTTCTCCCCTGCCTCCCCCTCCCCCCCACTAAGATGTTTGTGGCACTGGCCTCCAATATCGTAAAATCAGGCAAGAACTAGAAGCAAGGAGGCAGGGAGGAAAGGCGGGGAGGAGGAGGGAAGGAGGAGGAGGAGGAGAGGGAGGAAGAAAGGAGTAGGAGTGGAAGGAGGGAGGGATGAGTGGAGGAGAGAAAGGAAGAAAGGAGAAGGAGGGTTGGAGGAGGGAGGAGGAAGGGAAGAAATGAAGGAGGAAAGAAAAGAGAAGTAAGATAAGGAGAGGAACAAATAGCTGGAGGAAAGAAAGCAGAGTACAAGAAGAAGAAGGAAAAAGGAGGAGGGAGGAGAGGAGGAGCAAAAGAACCTGGGGTGATGTGGAGAAGGAGGAAGAAAGTAGACAGTAGAGAAAGAAAGAAGCGGGAGAGATGGAAGGAAGGTAAAGATCGAAGGCAGGAGATGTAGCGGAGGAGAAATGGAAAATCTGGAATGAAGAGGAAGGAAAGCAAAACGAGGAGGAGAGAGAGACTGAGGAAAAGAGAGAAAAGAAAAAGAAGAGAATGCACAAAATCGCGAAACAGAGAGGGAGAACTGGATGGGAGAAAATGCACAGAGAGAGAGAGAGAGAGAGAGAGAGAGAGAGAGAGAGGATGGGAAGGTCAGAAAGAAAGGCAAACCCGAGATAGAGCCATTAACTTTGTCATGGTCTGCACAAGTTTAATATTCAGTGTTCCAGGTAGTTTTTTATTCAATTAAGAGGGAGTGTCGATGGCTTGAAAGTGTTAATGCAAAAGGAACGACAAGAGAGAGTCAAGGAGGAGGAAAGAGATGCGTGAAGAAGAGTGATAAGGAAATCAGTAACAAAAAAAAAGGGGGGCAACGGAATTTTATAGAAGAGAACAAATCAGCGAATGAAAAGTAAGTGATAAATGGGGAAATTGCCTGGGCGATGGAGAGAAAATAATGAAAAAAAAAATATCATCATCATCATCAGACTTTTCCCCATCCACGGCTAGGGTACGAAAAATGTAACACAAGATAAAAGCGTGGTGAGAGAGAGAAGAGATTCTTAAGGTATTTGGAGTTCTATCTGCAGCTCTACTTAGCATAATTCTCTCTCTCTCTCTCTCTCTCTCTCTCTCTCTCTCTCACCCTGTCTCCTCCCTCCCAGCCCCTCCTGCTCTACATAATACATGACCTCACTGACCACCACCAGGCCTAGCCACCCTTTTCACCTTCACTCTTTCACGTTCTTTTTTATCTTTTTCTTTTTCTCACTTACTTTCCTTCCTCTTTCATGGACATGTCTCCCCGTCTCTCCAGTCTCAGGTGTCTTACCTTGAGGTTCCCACGGACGAGGGTCCAAACGATGTTTCTGAGGATCGCGGGATGGTCTTGGATGATTATTTTCTTAAGGTATGTAATGTTGCACTGTATTATATTTAAAAGAAAACGCAAAATTTTTAATGATCACTTTTCAAGAATAGCTTCTACATCGCCAGGGAAGCGAAGTGCATGGGCAACGTTTTGACAGTCATCCGTGTTCCAAAATTTCACCCAGCTCAGGGGTAACCCAGTTCTGACCAAAAGTCCCAAAGGCTATCCTCTTTTACCTAACGGTGTGCCCCTTTGACTAAAATTCTTCAAGCCTTGTAACGATCAAGACCAAAGTAAGGGGAACTCTGTGGATCCTCTTTATGATCAGTGTTTGCTGTGTCCAGGAACATAAAACGTAGATTTGAAGAAGCTACTCACAGATGTGTATTTTCTCACTTGTTGACTTCCGTATTAAGTCACAGTTTCATGAGAGTTTTGAAACATGCATTTCAGTTAGTTTACTGATTATTACATTAGACACCATTCAGTGATGCAAATAAATACCCAAATGAAGTATTTTTCTTTTAAATGCGTGACTTCTCGATTCTGATCCTTTGTTAATGTACAGTACAGTAACTCCAGTATATAAATTTGCTTACAATGAAACTCGTATGAAAATAATCGCAAGACAAGCAGGTAACAGGATTCGTTTGATTCAAGTTTTGCGCGCTGGGACCGTGTTGAAACAGACACTCTCCTTGTTTGCATAGTTGTTTCGGTGTCTGGTGACTCCGGCTCGTCGCTCTCTCTCTCTCTCTCTCTCTCTCTCTCTCTCCATATTGTTATTTTTTTTATGCAAGGAATAAGGAACCAAAGGCTAGGAGCCCTCAAAACAGTTTCATCCAAGAAAAAAAACAAAACAAAAGAGAGCCAAATTCAAGATCCGTTCATTTCGAGATGCCTGGACACACTGCGTTTGAAAGCCTGGAGATCATTGGAAGTAGGAAATACAGACAAAGGAAGACAGTTCCAGAGTTGACAAGTTGCATAAATGAAGGACTGGGAGTAACTGTTAACTCTTGCATTAGAGTAGTTGGACAGAAAAGGGATGAGAGTATGTTGCTAGAAGCACCCGTCGTAGAGGTGGAGGAATGCAAACAGACAGTTCAGAGGAGCAGTGACCATTGAAGTAGCAATAGAAAAGAGATAAAGATGCAACAAAGCGGCGAAGAGACAGAGGTTGAAGGGAGCCAGTAAGAGGAGGAGAGTTAATGAGACGAAAAGCCTTTGACTCCACCCTATTGAGAAGAGCTGTATATTGGGAGTTTCCCTACACGTGAAAACTTTACTCTACGCAGGGGAGAATGAAACCCGTGTATAAAGTCAACAACTGGGCAGGGGCAAAGAAGGTACGGAGTCGGCTTAGCACACTTTACCAGTTATGCTGCATTTATTTCTTTACTTTAGGGATTTTGAGCAAATTATAATGGCAAAAATCGAAATTTGTGAATGTTGCCACTATGCAGTATAATAGACCCAGATATATCCATAGCAATTTTCAGCCAAATCACTCAAAAAATAATGGCATGAACCCACAACAAAGAATGTTGGTTGAAAGATTTAATTCACAAAGGAGAAAGAGTGAAAAAAAAGATAAAAAAGAAAAGGCAAAGGAAAAAGGAAATAAAAAAGAATAACCTGATATTTTACGCTCGGAACATGTAAATATTTATGGGTGTGTGTCGGGCTAATCAACAGTTGTAATTACCTGCGTCAGAATATTGGCTTACCTGGACGGGAGAATTTTGCACCTGAACCACGATCAGTAAAGTTTGGGCAATGTTGCTCTAATTTCTAACCTTCACTCTCTTCCTTTACCTCTCACCATTTCCTCTCCCTTCTCTAACCCTCCCTAACTCTTCCCCTCCCTGTCAGTCTAATCTCCCCTTCCCTCTCCTCCTATTCACTCCCCTTCCTCTCTTGTCCCCATTTCCATTCCCCTCTTCCCTCCCCATCTCTTAGGGTTGCCATACGTCCGGATATTCCCGAACATGCCTTGCATTTAGGTGTTAAAATCGTCGTCCGGGAGGATTTTCAAAAATTCTCCAAAAATCCAGAATTTCACCTTCCATCACTTTTTCTCGAAAAAATTTAATATACCATTACACTCTAATGACGAGAGAGAGAGAGAGAGAGAGAGAGAGAGAGAGAGAGAGAGAGGCCTTAGGCCTTGGTTGTTTTCGTCAGCTTTGAAAGTGTTGCCAACTTGGTTGGTTTATCGCTAGCAGATAGCTAAAATGTCCTGCCTTTTCCTGTTGTTCATCCACTAGCTTTTTTTTTAATTCTTTCCGTAGTGATGTTATAGCCATAAAATACATGGTAACTGCACACAGTTATTGTCTTAGTTTTCATTTTTACACTGTAGCATTTGTTATTCTTATGACCTAATCCTGCATCTAAGGCGCTTTAGCATTTTTCAATCACAATCTAGCCAATCCTGTACTTTGCCTGTTTTTCATTATATTGCAAAAAGATTGCAGATTGTGATACAGTACAGCAGTACTTGTGTGTGTGTGTGTGTGTGTGTGTGTGTGTGTGTGTGTGTATATATATATATATATATATATATATATATATATATATATATATATAGAGAGAGAGAGAGAGAGAGAGAGAGAGAGAGAGAGAGAGAGAGAGAGAGAGAGAGAGAGAGAGAGAGAGAGGATGGAAGTAATGCGAGTATAAGTGGCTGGGGAATGGCTGGGAGAAGGAGGGAGGTGAGAAGACAGGAAGAAATCAGTAGGATAGAAGTTGTGGAAGCAATGAAGAAAGTTAAATCGGGGAAAGCCCCAGGAATTGATGGAGTGTGTGGTGAAATGCTGAAGCATGGGGGAGAGATAATAGTAGAATGGATGTGGAAGATGTGCAGATTGGCCTGGGAGGAAGGTAGAGTCCCGGAGGATTGGAAGTCAGGTATAATTATTCCCTTGTACAAAGGAAAAGGGGAAAAAGAAGTGTGTGGTAATCATAGGGGCATTTGTCTTCTTAGTATAATAGGAAAAGTGTATGGTAGGATACTTATAGACAGAGTTAGAGAAAGAACAGAGAAATTAGTTGGAGAAGAACAGGGAGGCTTTAGGAAGGGAAGAGGTTGTGTAGATCAGATATTCATTCTTAGATCTTTAGTGGAAAAGTTTCTAGAGAAGGGAAAGAAGTTGTATGCAGCTTTCATAGATTTGGAGAAAGCATATGACAGGGTGGATAGACAAGGATTGTGGAAAGTGTTAAGAATATATGGAGTAGATGGGAAGTTGTTGAATGCTGTGAAGAGTATGTACGATGGTGCGAAGGCTGCAGTGCGTGTGGATGGTGAACTAAGTGAATTTTTCTCTTTGAAAGTTGGTTTGAAACAGGGATGTGTCATGTCTCCATGGCTGTTCAATCTGTACATGGATGGGGTAATAAAAGAGGTACAAGGTAGGGTAGTGGATGTTGGAGTGGCCCTGGTGAGAGAGGATAGTGTTTGGAAACTCCCTGTACTGTTGTTTGCGGATGATACTGTGTTGTTGAGTGAAGACGAAGGGGAGCTGCAAGGCTTGGTGGATGAGTTTGAGAGAGTGTGTAAGAAACGGAATCTAAAGGTGAATGTAGGGAAGAATAAAGTGATGGTCTTTGAGAGAGGTGAAGTTAGTGAATGTACAGCGAGGTTGGATGGTGAGGAAATGGAAAATGTGAGTACGTTTAAGTACTTGAGTAGTGTGATGAGTAAGGATGGAGGTTTGGAGGGTGAAGTGCTTGAAAGGGTAGAGCAGGGAAGAAAGGTTGCTGGTTCTTTGAAAGCAGTGATAAGAAACAGGGAAGTGAGCATGGAAGTGAAAAAGTTACTACATGACAGTATTGTGATACCAGCTCTAACGTACGGAAGTGAAGCTTGGACATTGTTGGAAGGACACAAGTCAAGAGTGAGAGCAGTGGAAATGAGTTATTTAAGAGGAGCCTGTGGAGTCACGTGGAGAGACAGGCTGACGAATGAGGATATAAAGGAGCGTTGTGGTGTGGATGTGGATGTGATAGGAAGCGTTATGAGGAACACACTGAGGTGGTTTGGCCATGTCGAGAGGATGGAGGGTGAAAGACTGACGAAGAGAGTGTATGTGAGTGAGGTGGTGGGGGGAAGAGGGAGGGGAAGGCCGAGGATGAGATGGAGGGATGGGGTGGAGAGGTATATGAGAAAGGGAGGTGTGAGTTGGGAGCAGGGCAGTGAAATGGCGGGGGATAGGGCGACTTGGAGGAGATTTGTTTGTGGCCACCCCAAACGGGATTGAGGCGTCTGGCACTATATATATATATATATATATATAAGCCGACTCCGTATCTTCTTTACCCTGCACAATTGTTGACTTTATACACGGGTTTTATTCGCCCCTGTGTGGAGTACAACTCTCATGTGTGAGGAGACTCCCCACATGCAGCTCTTCTCAACAGGGTGGAGTCAAATGCTTTTCGTCTCATTAACTCGCCTCCTCTTACTGGGTCCCTTCAACCTCTCTCTCTTCGTCGCACTGTTACATCCTTATCTCTTTTCTATCTTTACTTCCATGGTCACTCCTCCTCTGAACTGTCTGCTTGCATCCCTCCACCTCTACGCCGGGTGTGTAGCACCCGTCTAGCAACAAACTCTCATCCCTTTTTTGTCCAACACTAATGCAAGAGTTAACCGTTACTTCCAGTCCTTCATTTATGCAGCAGGTCAACTGTGGAACTTCTCCCTCTGTCTGTATTTCCTACTTCCAGTGATCTCCAGTCTTTCAAGTGCAGTGTGTCCAGGCATCTCGAAATAAACGGATCTTGAATTTGGCTCTATTTTGTACTGTTTTTTTTTTTTCTTGGATGGTACTATTATGCGAGCTCTTAGCCTTTGGTTCCTTCTAACTCGTATAATATATATATATATATATATATATATATATATATATATATATATATATATATATATATATATATATCAAACTTTCATAACGTCAAAGGCCCGAAGTGTTTTGGGGGTCGGGGGGGGGGGGGAGCATGGGTTTCAACAGAGGCGTCCGGTATTTTGACTTCAGATATGGCAACCCTATGCATCTCTTCTCTTCTCCTCCTCCCACTTATTCTCTCTCTCTCTCTCTCTCTCTCTCTCTCTCTGAAAACATTCGTAAGTGGCTTTCCAATCTATTCTAATTCAGTTCACTTGTGCTAACACGTCTGAAACCCTGATGCCATTAAGGTAGTGTGTAATTAAACGTTGGCAGTGTTCTTGGAGGTTGTTGGCACTACAATGTTGATAGGAGGATGATCATGGCAACTGGGTGGTAATGCGGTTAAGATAACAGGCTTTAGATGTCTAAATGTTGGTAGTATGTTGATAGGAGGATGTGGGTTGTGTGTTGGCAAGGCGATGTTGGTAGTGTAATGGTAGGACGATGTTGGTAATATGTTGCCAAGGCGATGTTGGTAGTGCAGTGATGGTAAGACGGTGTTGATAGTGTGATGGTTTGACGGTGTTGGTAATGTGTTGGTAGAGTGTTGGTAGGACGGTGTTGGTATTGTGTTGGTAGGGCGGTGTTGATAGGACTGTGTTGATAATGTGTTGCTATGATGGTGTTGGTAGGGTGTTGGTAGGAGAGTGTTTGTGAATTCGATGGGTAAACGTTGGCATAGTGTTGACAGCGTGTTAGTCTTGTTTTGGCATTAGTGTTTGCAGTGTTTGTACTGTTGACTGTAGTATGTTGGCAGCAGTGTTTGTCGTGATAGTAGTACTGGTAGTGGTGTGGGTAGTTTTCCTAATACTGGTAGTGGTAATGGTAGTGTTGGGACCAAGTTGTTGGTTGTATTGGTAGTGTAATTAGCATTGGGACCTGTGTGGTGGTAGCATTATATATTGGTTGAGTTGGCAGTATTGACAGTAGTAATAGTGGTATTAGCAGCAGTGTTCGTTGTGTTGGCAGCAGTGTTCGTTGTGCTGGTAGTGTTGGCAGAAGTGTTGACAGTGTTATCAGCAGTGTTGGTAGCATTGGCAACAATATTGGCAATGTTGGCAGCTGTGTTGGTAGTGCTGGCATCAGTGTTGGCAGTGCCAGCAGCAGTGTTGGGAATATTGGCACTAGTGTTAGAAGTAGCAGTAACTTGTTCGACCGCAAGCAAAACTCTGTTCTTTTTTCTTTAATATATAGAAAGACCGATATCGAAAAACACATTCTTCTCTCTCTCTCTCTCTCTCTCTCTCTCTCTCTCTCTCTCTCTCTCTCTCTCTCTCTCTCTCTCCAGAAATAACTTTTTTTTTCTCTCTCTCTCGTTTCCGGTACACTTTGTCTATCCTACTCCTAAATGGGGGAACATCAATAGGAGCGGCCTGGGTAGTCAGTCACACACCAAGGATTTTCACATATCAGGTAGTTAACGCTAGTAAGGCCCCATGTGGTGATTCAGTGCAGTTCCCATAGGGTTTTCACGTGGTAGGTGTTTCTAGTCAAGTTGTGTTTGGTGCGTCACTGTGCCTTACTAAGAAATTCGTCACATAAGGTGGTTCGCTAGCTGATGCCCTTATGTTGCCTCACATTAGCATTGACGAGGAGCCTACACGCGTGGCGTTGTGCGTCGTAGGCCGAGCGATGCAGCTGTGGCATCCACCCAGGAGACAAACTTCCTCGCATTTCCTTTAATCTGAACATGGAAATGGATCCTGGTCCATCTCTGGTGAGGCGCTGTGTACTGCAGTGGGACTCCCGTTTCCTACACTGTACTGTATGTCCTGTACTGTACCGCACTGTACCTGTAGGACGGCCTGACAAAAGCAATTGTTTACCTGTGGTACACGGGTTTGCTTGTTCACACAGATTGGGGTTAAGCAGAAACAACAGCTTTAGCTAAGCCTCGTATGGTCTTGCATCCTTTCTTGTTCTTCTGTATATACTTGTTTAATTATAAGCTCACCTCACACTTACCGCAGTTAGTATTTTCTCTACGGTCTTTATATCCCAGAGGCGGTAATTGTTAGGAGTGATTTTTTCCCAGGACGAGTGGGCTTTCAAAGGGTTCGCTTGGTGTTTTTATCGCAGGATGATTGTGTAGTCTGTTTGTGGGGTGCTTGTTTTCTGGTTAATAGAGAGACTGCATTAGCCTGGCATTACGGGTGCATACAGTCTCTCTCTCTCTCTCTCTCTCTCTCTCTCTCTCTCTCTCTCTCTCTCTCTCTCTCTCTCTCTCATCCCTTTTCCATTGAGGCTATCAGCACACAATCTCTCCCCTTCATTAACCTTTTCTCTCACCATTCTTTCCACTCACCCTCTTTCCTCCACAATCTCCTCCAGATCTCTTGGTTTTCTGTCCTTTAGTTTTTTCCCTTCCTTTATCCATCTTTTTCTTCCCTCATTTTACTTTGCTGCACTTTCCTCTTTTCCTTTCGTTCTTCCGCTTTGTCCTTTTTTGTGCATCCTTTACCATTGCTCATTACCCGTCTCTGCCCCGAAGGGGCTCGGGGCGGGTATTGTTTTCACCCGCTTTCTCTGTTTGTTTGTTTGTCTGTCTGTCTGTCTGTTAACACTTTACGCGAAATCTACTGAAGCGATTTTGACTAAAATTACAGGGATGATGGGCTATGATCTCCTAATCGCCTGATTAAATTTTGGTTCAAATTGGGCCACTGTTCAGGCTGCAGTCACAAAGAATGTGAAAAAAAAAAAATCGTTGTTTCGCTATAACTACATTCAAATTCGTCACATCGACATAAAACCAAAACCTAAAGGTGCTTCTTTAAAATCTGCATCCTATAACATGCCTCATCACATCAGGAGGGTCATCCCTCATTTAGTGGTAGGGGGGTCATTATTAGGTGAGTCTTGCCTAAAATTTCTAATGGGCATAAAATCGTCAATTTCCACCCGATTTACTCCAAATTTGATATGAGACATTTTTTACTATATATCCTTTTGTGTTTATATGTCAGTACTAAAACGACCATGGGAGCCGGGTTTCCGGTGCCTTGGCATTGATTCTTGTTTTCTTTATTTTGATTTCTTCCTTTACTTTGGATCGTTTCTCTTTCATTTATATTTTTTCATCTCTCTTTCCTCCTTTCCATTTCTTTCTTACCTTTCTCCCTTTTCCTGCCTTTACTTCTGTCTTTTCATCCTTTCCTTTTGCCTTTTCTTTCATCCTATCCCTTTGTTTTCTTTTAATCCTTTCCTTTTCTCATCCCTTTTCATCCTTTCTTTATCACCTCATTCTCGTCATTCTTGTCCCTATTCCTCCATACACCTCTCCTTCCCTCCCTGCGCTTCCCTGTTTTACCTTTTCCTCTCCCCTTTCTCCTTTCCTTGACAGACCAACCCTTTCTTCATTTTTCTCTATACTTTTCTCTTTGGTTAGTTTCACTCATTCTATCTCTTGGTACATCCCCTCCATCCTAAGAAATTTCCATGAGGGTTTTTTTATGCTGCATGGTGGTCCTTATTATTTCCTGCTAGCATCGACCGCAGCGTTTGGTGGGGGGGGGGGTCAGCCTTCCTGCATTTCTATCCTTGTGTTTAACATATAGAATAGTTTTAGTGTTAACCTTCCTTATAACAAACAGCTTCGAAGAGAGCAACTGGTCTGTTTATGTTTATTTTCCTACATACTCCACTGTATTCCTTTGTACTCCTTACTCCATCTCCAGTCCTTTCTATCTTCCCCCCCCCTCTCTCTCTCTCTCTCTCTCTCTCTCTCCTTCCGTTCACCTCCTGCTGCCTGCTGATACCAGACACCTCTGTTCTAATTGCCGTCACGGTGCCTCCTTCATGCCCAGTTCGGCTTGAGTGCAGTGTCCGGGATGGTGTTCAGGGTGAGGAGGGAAAGTGTGTGTGGGGTGGGGGGGGGGGAGAAGCTGCAAAAAAAACTCCAAAATTACCCTTTCAGTACGAGGATTTCTGCTAAAGATGAGGAACATTATTTTTCTGGGAGGTAGGTAAGGGTGATGATGATGATGATGATTGCAATAAGCATGTAGTAAAGTAAGCCAAAAGTGATTGAGAAAGTGAATCCAAGCATAAAGGGTCCATAGTAGTTAAGTATTACCGGAAATAGCCTCTCTCTCTCTCTCTCTCTCTCTCTCTCTCTCTCTCTCTCTCTCTCTCTCTCTCTCTCATTTTAATCACCGTTTTGTATCTTTTAACTTACATATTCACTCTAAATTTGCGTATGTATTGATTGATTGCGGTATTGTTTAAGGGACAGATGTAAATAGATATTCTAATCTGAACTTAACCCCTTTAATCCGATGACATACTAGGAATTTTATATCTCATTCTTGCAACCGAATGAGGATACTTTCTAACATCTTTTCCTTAGCGATTTATTTTTGGATATGGCTGGATAATATCCGTTTGTGCGTTATTTATGCAGAGCAGGGCCGTATTGGAAGGGCCTACGTAACAAAGAAGAGGACAGTTAGGAGTAATAAAGAAAATGAATTGGAGAGTATGGGCATATTGCAACGATTTATGGAATACAGAGGAGGACAGTAAGGTGTTGTAAACAAAATAAATCGCTTGGGAAAAGGTGTTAGGTAGCTTCCTCAACTGACGGGAATACGGACCAGCGTTCATTAATGTCTTCAGTACTTAGGGCCTCTCCATGTTTCAACCAAATCCTCTAACACTTAAAAGAGGAAAGTGAATTATACGTCGTGGCACTGAAGGGATTAACCTGTGCACTACGACGACGTAATTTTATCTTAATTCAGTCTGCCATGAGATTCTTATTCAATTGATTCTGTTAGTGAAAGGATTAATAAAGGCCATATCAATCTATTAATGGTAGACCAAAGAATACCTGGGATAGAATGCTACTTCGGGGATAAGGAATTGAACAGGGAGGTTGCTAGAGATTTAGCATGGTGGAAAGCCTGCATCAGGTGACCAAGGCCGACGCACGCAAGCATGTTGGAGGCTTTATAAACGATACGATACGATAGGGCATCCCGAAAAGTCTACCCCAAGCTTAAACCATTCAGTCTGATGACGTATATTATGCTTTTGCCACCTCTAAGCGATTTTTTAGACAGAGAATTGCAGGGGTTTTATACACCCTTAATCAAACTCTCCAGTGAAACAGATTTCTTTGACTTTGAATGAAATCGTCTAGAAGTAGGAAGAATATGGAAAAAAAATAAGGATAGCAAGAATATGGGAAAAAAGTTAGGATTACCATCATTTCTAATGGGATGCTGGATGCTCGCCCCACAATTAAACTAGCTGGCTACACTGACATGTATCTCTGCAAATTGCCATAATTGGCTAATGAATATACCAAAACACAGGATCCCAAAATTTGTGTTTGTTTGACTTTTGACCCTATAAAGCCCTTTATAATGCCTAAATCAAGCAAATGTAAAAGGTATCTGGGGGTATTTGTCTAATAAAAATTTTTACCGTTTAAAGTGAATGAATAAGAAAATAAGGGAACCAAACTGAAAAGTGGAGGAAGGAGAAAGAAGAAAAAAAAAGAAAGAAACTGAGTAAATACAATAGGTCTCCACCGTACTATAGAGAAAAATTGTGGAGTGAATAGGTAAATAAAATTTTTGGGAAATAGCACAAATAAAATAGAATTAAATGCCATCTGGTTTAAAGGTCTAGGCCGAAGAAAGGTTGTGAATAGGCTGTGGCCTTAGGAGATGGAAGGCAGGATGTGGACCGCGAATTTCTCAGGAATTTTGGCTGGAATTTAAAGCCACACGGAATTTGCATGGTTTGCGATCCCTCCTACATGGGTTGCTGTCTTCCGAGTCTCCTTGGCTTTCTTCTTTCTCTGCTTCTTCCTATTTTTCCTCTCAGGCTCCCTTTCTCGTTCCTTCTTAGTTGTATTTTTCTCGCTTCCTCTCATTTTCATTTCCTTCGGTTTTTCTTGCACATCGACCTTTTCTCCTTCCATTTCTTATTTTTTCTTTCTTTTGCACCCTTACTTATTTTTCCGTTTTCTGCTATTTCCTCTTTCCCCCCACTTTTTTTTTTTGCTCCACCCTTTTTCTTCACCATACCAATACAATATATTTAAGTTTTATTCTTGCTACCGTCTGCAGATTTAATTCTCCTTACAAACGTTTTAAACTTAAACAGATAGATATTACCTCCTTTAACTCCTTCAGGACAAAAAAAATCCTTCATAAATTAAAAAAAAGAAACAGAAGTGTTAGGATAGAAAACTCGTCATTGGGTTTAACAGGTTATTTTTTTCTTTCTCCTGTTATTTCCCTTCTTCCTTTCTCTTCTCCTATATCCTCCCAGAATATCGATTTTGTTATTTCCCTCTATCTCTTCTTGGATTTCCCCCTTTTCATCCCTTCAACTCTTATTACTTCCTACTTCTTCCATCTTCCTTCCCTGTTTTAGTTCTCATCCTTACTTTGTCTTTCACCTTTGTTTCCTTCCTTCCCTCAAGCCTGTTTACCTCCATTTCTTTGTAGCTTTGTTCTTTCTCCTTTTCTCCTCCTTTTACAGTCTGTTACCGTCACGCTTATTTCTTCCCTTCTTTCATCTACCTTCTTAAGAGACGTGAAGTTCCAATTAATATCAAAGAATCATTCTGTATAGACGTTGCATTTGAAGTTATATAAAATTTCAGTGTTGGATCCTATTCTGTTCTGAAATATGTGAAGAATTTTGATGAAGGTTTGCGTTATAAATATCTCCATAACTTTTATGACACAAAAATTGGTAACGGAGCAGGTTCATCTTTATAGAGACATTGATTGGGAGATTTTGATAAATGGTTCAGTCGGGCCAAGTCACTGCAGTTATAGTTTATTATTGGTGAATGCAAAATCCTTAGCACTGGCAGTAAATTCTGAAGCTGGTTATACAATGGAATTAATACTCAAACTCCAGACTGGGACCAAGATTTTTTTTTTTTTAGGAATTATGGTTACAGTATATATAAATCTAAACCAGTACTATAAACGTATTTCTTTCTCATCCATCTGTCTTTTGTTATCCTCACTTTTTATCTCTCACTTGTGAATGATGGAAACTAACTATAGCCTATTCGATCTTACCTGAGAAGAGGAAGGCCCTAATTTTTTAAAAGCTGGCAGCTGATTAGTTGTCCAGGTGCACTGATTAGTAACAGTGTATTAAAAGATATATAGCCTATCATAAGGGTAACAGTATCCGTTTCTGAGATGAGATTACTCATAAAAAATGTATTGTTTTTTATGTAGATCAATTTATAAACGAGGCCTATAAAAAGTCTATCAGGAGGCCAAGGTAAGTGTGAAATTTTCATTCTACTCCCAAATCAACATTTTCCCAAGTTAAGACAAATTAAGGTAAATTATATGTTATTACTGGGATAGTATCGTGATGTCATGAATTCGCCACATTGTGTTTTTATACAAATTCATTTCACTGTATTATTACAGGAACTCATGCTGAATTAGTGAGAAACCCAGAAAAGATTCACTTGCTAACCATCCCATATTTGCACTCCGTTAGGAACAGTTTTTTTTTCAAAACATTCGTTGATGTATCATGAGTGACAGTCTTTATGTACTGACGTAGTGCTTCACTGAGCAAATTATTGTGTACTGTCCTTGTCTCAACAGCCATCAACCTGCCCCATGCTAGTGACGTACATGTACATCGGCCCCTATATGTGCAGACAGTGCCACTGACATACATGTATGTCGGCGATTTGATATATTTGCCAAAATTCGAAAATTCAAATTCAAAATCGTCTGGGATATTCCCATGCCTCTCTGGGCCTCTCTAGGACTTCTTGTATCAACTATATACCCAACAATAGTGTCCTTGACTTGAATAACATAGATACTAGTGGAGAAAATGTAGAGCTTCTGCTTCCTCTCGTTCTGTGGCCTATGTATTACAGAAAGGACATATATGGGTGTTACTCCGAATTTTTCAGCTGCCTGCTTAGGGAGAATCAACCTTAAAATCAACCTAAATGGCCTCTGTGAGTACTTTTATGGTTGTTCTCCATGTTTTCTCATAATTTCTAACCTATCTAGCAAAAAAGAAAAAAAAGGTCGAAAATTGGCCAGCACCACTGCTCCATGAGGGTCCAAAGTCTACCAGCATGCAGCAGGTTAAAGCTATGCCATGTTCATTCCCAAGTTTGAGCCTGCTGGTGTGAGAAACATGGTTTGTGAAGTGCAGCCACAGGAGGATGATGTCAAGAACAGTGCAGGAGATGCGAATTCTGAAGACTGCGTCTTAGCGGCTTGATCACCAAGTCTCTAGCAGTTCTATGACCCTGCATCTCCCCACCGAGTTGGTGATAGGCAAGCAGTGGACGATGCGACAGTGCATAGGCCAGTGACCTGTGAAGCAGAGCTGTCCAATTCTCTTTACCGCCACGACTCGATTTTTCTTCACTGACCAATATTTCCTTTCTGTTTTCTAGATTGAAGAGTATTAGCAACATGACTAAAATAATTTACCTTGCTGGAGATTCTGACTTTAATTGCTTTGAGATTCTGGTAATGTAAGAATTTTACCTTGTTGTTATTAATAATTTTACAGTTAATCTCTTTGAGCTCAAATCAAATGTAATAATTGTGTATCATTATTCCATATTGTTTAATTTGTTTGCATCCAGTTTGCACAAACTTTCCTTGATATTAATCACGACTGGTAGTTAAGCCAATTCCTTCATATCAATTCATAAAACCATTTGCGCAAGCTGGGAGTTGAAGAAAGCAAGAACCTGTTTATTGTTATTATCACTGATTGTCAGAGGGTAAGGACACTTTTGCTCAGAGGCCAACAGTGCTATTAAGTCAGCATTCATGAGTAATTATCTCTTGCTGTGTTCCGTCTGAAGAGAAAGTCTATAAAATTCTCGTCTTTAGAGAATTGGCGACGTAACCAGAAATAAAGTAATACATAATACTTCAATTTCATTAGTCGATTCCTCCTGTCATAAGAGGCGACATTCCTTTTCCACCCATAAGTAGTGAAGATATGTGTAATATATTCGTTTCCTTTCAGCAACGTACTGGCGATCTGTAAGCCATTTATTTCATTAAACTGGTTATTTATCCCAATATCCTAAGCCCTCCGTGACACGTGATTTGGCTGGAGAATGAAACTGAATATATATCTAGGCCTTCTGATAGACTTTGAAAGGCCTTCTTTTAAATAAATCAGTGAAAATAACAATACATAATTTAGCGTATGAGCTACCTCATCGTTAGAAATGGTTATTGTAACCCTTATAAAAAAAAATTATTAACAAGAAGCGATGTCAAGACACAGAAAACCTGTCCCCAGCAGTCATTTTAGTGCTGACTTATAAACACAACAGGATATCTAGTCAAAGATGTAACATATCAAATCTGAAGGAAATGCCCATTTGAAATTTTTGGCCCTACCACCTGGCAATGACCCCCTCACGGCTAACTGGATGGTGACCCCCCTGATATAATGAAGCATGTTATAGGATGCAGGTTTTAAAGCTGCACCTTTAGGGTTTGGTTTCATGATAATATGACTTTGAAAGGCGTTATGACGAAAAAAACGATTTTTACCCTTTCCGATTTTTTTTTTTTTACATTTTGTAGGCCTACAGCCTGGGCCATGGCTCATTTTGGCAGAAAATTTAATCAGGCGATCAGAAAATCATAACCGATCATCCTTGCAATTTTAGTCAAAACAGCACCAGTAGTTTTCGCATAAAGCTGTTAACAGACAAAAAACAAACAAACAAACAAACAGACAAACAAACAAACAAACAGACAGACAGACAAACCAAGTGAAGACAATATCCGTCCGCCAAGCCCCTCCGGGACAGGCATGGGTAAAACTACATCGTTACTAAGCAATGCATGTGAACAACCAATCAGCTGCCAGCTTTCAAAAACGTAAGGCTCCTTTCTGCTTAGTTGAGATCGAATAGGCTATAGAACATAGGTCTCTCTCTCTCTCTCTCTCTCTCTCTCTCTCTCTCTCTCCAGGGCGCAGTACTTGGACCGATACTTTTTATTATCTACATAAACGACACAGATGAGGGTTTAAATTGTAAAATATCCAAATTTGCAGACGATACTAAACTAACTAATGAAGTAACTTCATCGTTACAGTGACAGCAGTTACAAGATGACCTTCATACTTTGGTAAGCTGGGCAGAAAAATGGCAGATGAAATTCAACATAGGAAAATGCAAAGTACTTCATACTAGAAATAACAACGCCCATGAAAATTACAAAATGAACAATATCCAGAAAATGAAATGGATAATGGTGTGATAACATCAAATGACCTAAAACCGAGTAGGCTAAGCAGTGCACTGAGGCAGTAAAAATTTCAAACAAGATGGATTTTATTAGACGAACTTTCGAGTTTGTCGGAAAAAGTCATACTTGCCTTGTACAACTCGCTAGTGTGCTCCCATCTCGAATAGTGTGTGTAGTTCTGGTCTCCGTACTACAGAAAGGACATTAAAAAATTAGAGAAATTACAGCGAAGAATCACATAAATGATACCACATCTGAGAAACAAACCATATAAGGAACGCCTTGAAGAACTTTGATTATTTTGCCTAACGAAACGCAGGTTAAGAGGTGACCTTCTGGATGTTTTCGTTATCATGAAGGGATATGAAAAATTAGAAAATATTTTTAAATAGACTGGCCTAGTCAAACCAGGAGTAATGGTTACAAAGTTATAGGAAAGCATTTCCAATCCAGTGATGCAAAATACTTCATCTTCAACAGAGTCGTAAGTATCTGGAACAGATTACCCTCAGATACCATGAACAGTAGCTCAGTTAAGACATTAAAAAACAAGATAGACAAATACTTGCACAAGAATCCTCAGCTGACTCTGTTTCTGTCCTAATAACTTACTCTTACCAGCTATGCATAATTCATTCCCCTCCTGTCTACAAGACACCCCCTAAACTTAACGTACCTGTACACTGTGTCGCTGCACGTCATTTTATATTTATCAATTTAGTAAATGCAGATAAAGTAGAATAAGTAGAGGCTAGGATATGCACAGGTAGGCCTGGGTTAACAGTCACTACTCTTACTTTCAACTGGTGATGGGCTGTAGATCACCGAGGGTCCCTGTTAGTTAAGTGACCACCATTGCTGTTTTTTTTTTAATGTACCAGGGTCACTGCTTCAGGAGGTAAGTTGTGTACTTGTTCCGCATGGGAAATTTCCTTGTCACAGTGATGTGAATGGAGGTGGGGCCTGATTGATTGTTGCCTACCTTAAAAGTGCCAGGCAAGGCTACTGTGCCACCCCTGAACATCCATACTGTGCGATTTCCTCACTGTGTCACCAGACTCACCGTTAACCCAGCGTACCGGTACATAATGTTCTGGCTTAGTTATTTATTTATTTGATTTTTTGCTTTATTTGATTACTTGCTCTTTCAGGGTATTCAAACTGATAGATTATAGATAAAGATTATAGAATGCAACTTTTCCTTTTCTGTCATTCCTATGAAATTTCCATGACAGTTTTTCCGTGCTGCATGGTGGTCCTCCTCACTTTTTGCTGCCGGTTTTAACTGGATGGTTTGGAGGCGGGGGGAGCCTTCTTACCTTACCATCCTCATCCTTCAGCATATAGAATTAGCTCTCGTAGTCATAGTCTATTCTGTAACAAGTAGCCCAGAAAGGACCATAAGGTCTGTTGCTGTTTGCATTTCTTTGTATTCTATTGTATCCTCCTCCTCCTCCTCCTTCTCCCTCTACTCCTCCACCTCCTCTTCGCTCCTCTCCTTCTCTCCCCTCCCCTCTCCTCTCCTCTCCCCTCCTCTTCCTCCTCCTCCTCCTCCTCCTCCTCCTCTTCCTCCTGCTTCTCCTCCTCCATCTTCCCTGGGTTTATCTTAGACGAATTTGGACAGTTCGTCGAGGAGAGAGAGAGAGAGAGAGAGAGAAAGAGTGAGAGAGAGAGAATCTTAATTTCACCGGAACCCATCAGCTTGTCCCTATTTACATTTCCTGGCTATCACAGATAAAAAGAGAGAGCGAATCAAGAAGTAAAAAAAAAAGTGTAAGGAAAAAGTGGAAAAGTAAAAAGAGAAAGTTCTTGAGAAGTGAGCGAGAGCAGTGATGAGCCTGAGAATGATTGAGAGAGAATTTAAACAAGACTTGCGAGGGTGAAAGAAAAGTTGGCAGTAAAAGAGTGAGAAAGTGTGAAAGAGAGAGTGAGTGAGTGAAAATCTGGAGAAGGAGACCGAGATGGAGGGTGACAAACTAAATGAAAACGAGTGTAAAAAATAAGGAAAAAATGAGACAGGAAAGAAAGTAAGAGAAAGACGTTTTGAGAGAGAGAGAGAGAGGGACGACTGAAAGGCGATCTCTCTCTCTCTCTCTCTCTCTCTCTCTCTCACACACAGCACACTCGACACCGTAATAGCACACAAGCCCTTGGGAGAGCACGGTACAGATGGGTCCTGGAAGGGTAGGGAGAGAGGGAGGGAGAAGGTAGGATGGAAAGGGAGGGGGAAGAGGGAGGGGAGGGGAAAGGAAGAAAGGGGAGGGGTGGAGGGAGAAAGAGTCAACCAAGGAAGAAGTAATGGGGAAAGAGTACGAAGGAGAACAAAGGAAAGATAACAGCAGCAGACCTACTGCATTTTTCAAGCTTTCGGGTGAACATACAGACAATGGGAAAGTTAAGGAGCTTCGTGGCATTGATGTGAAAGGATTAACGTTAGATGCAGTACTTTGAGATGGCTTTGTCATCTAAACAGGATGGAGAATAGGGGACTGACAAGAAGAGTGTATGGGAATGAGTGGGGGAGAGGGAGACTATGGATGCGATGATAAAGAGGAGAGGGAGAGAGAGGTGGGTGTGAATTGGTGGGAGGGCAGTTACATGGCGTAGGACGGGCGGAGTGAACGCGATTTGTTTGTGGCCAAGCCTCTTGGGATTAAGGCGTCTGACTATAAATCCACAGACAGAATAGATATGAGGGACGGTAGACTCTGACTGCCCTCTCCTGCAATACTCTGTAATGTTCTTTCAAATATATCGTGTTATTACAAGTTCGTGTTGTTGCACTTTAATTTATGGTTACTTTTACATAATTTTCCTCTATTTTATCTTCCTTGACTCTCATGATTATTCCTAGGGTAATATGTTGCAGATGTTGGCGAGACACCCTCATGTGGTGGCACAAATGTGACCGGGGGGTGAAGTTGCCAGCTTTTCCAAATGTCTTTCAGTCCCCTCCTTATCCCCCCAAATGATGATGGTGGGCTGTGAAAGAAGGACATTTTCAGTTTGCATCACGTTTAAGATGTACCTAGGGATGCAAGTATTACTACTATTTTTTATATATTGTGCGAGTTCATACCATTTCACTGTTGTTGTTATTACTCGAATTATCAGCATATTTCTATCACTCCTTGACTTTGTACTTTTCTCTAATACGCCCTCTAATATTGAGGTTTGCAAGTTCTTGGTATTTCAGTGTCATTATGGCTTTGTTATTAGTTCGCAAACCTTTCGTCGTCTTATCGTCTTTGACTCGCTTTTATACTTGTCTGTAGCACTTTCTCTAATATGGCTTGAATGTTACAGCCGTAATAATATACAGTAATTTGCCTTGCTCCCTGGAATATTGCCAGAGTCATATTACACAAAATATCGGGGGCACGGGAATGTAACAATGTAATTCCAGGTGGTGAGGGGATAATGCCGCAGAGAAAAGTAGTCTCCAAAGTAGCCGATACGATGTAATGTAATCTTAGGTCGTAATGCAGCTAAAAGTACTCTGCTCGGGGATGTAATAATGTAATTTCAGGTGACAGCTTACTTCCGTGGTGGTAAAGCAGGGGAAAATTGTAATTGTTTAGATCTCTCAGCCTGAGTACGGGTGCTGGTGAGGACGCCTTCACGTGTTGGCACTAATTTCATTAGAGGGCTTGACTACTTCATTAACTTCTTTGTCCTACAAAACGAGGATACTGGACTGCAGGAGAGGAAGTTAAACCTGTTGGCCACTAGGTTCACATTCAGATTAGCCAGGACCAGCAACTACTACTACTGGATTACTCATAATCCAAGTACACAATTTCTTCATTTTTGATATCTCTTCTTTTTATTTAGCTCTGGACAAATTCAGACAGGAGGAGGGTCTGCTATAGTCTCCTTATTTTCTTTCAGTATGAATGCTCTTAAACAAATGTAATGCAAATTATCTGAAGAAGCAATAATTTACGAAAAAATACGCAGCAGGTTTGATAAAATTAGAGTACTGACCCTCTGACGATGGTGTTAAAAATTATAGAAATAAGGATAACAATACCCCTATTTAGAAATATTTATTGAGATGACAACAATTTTGGGCCAACTTTGGTCCTCTACAGGGAAATTTTGCTGACTGAATACATGAGTACTGAACCTTCGATAAGTGGAGCGTCAAAGTCGGCCGGACACTTTTGAATTATCTCAGTATGCAACATTTCCATAAGAAAGTATGTAAAGTTCTCCTATTTGAGCAGTTCGTGGCAGTGTAAGTCGACATCTTAACTATTGTGTTTCCCACCTTTATACGATTGTATCCAACTTAGTAGCCACCTCCCATCATGAAGAGCTGAAGTAGCCGACACTGAGTAATGAAATAAGTAGACGTTATGTAAGCGCTATATCCGGTTGGAACGTAACGCATGTATTTTGTTAATTGTGCTACAGCACTTTATTAAATGTACTATATTACATGTACAGGAGCTTCATGATAGTGTGGGGGTGTTTATGTAATGGTCAGAGCCTTCATTGCACGCGTAGATAATAGCAGAGTAATATTTGCAGGGGTAATTGATAGTCTCTACTAATTGCTATATAATTTTACACCAGATTCAGGCTAGTTGGGTACGAGAGAGAGAGAGAGAGAGAGAGAGAGAGAGAGAGAGAGAGAGAGAGAATTACTAGGTAGTGTGGCCTTAATTTTATAGAACAAAGTATCACGGAAACATAAGAATACCATTGCATACAATCAGGCTCCCTTTCCCACCTGCCAGACCCTCCAACAATTATAGTGTGTCCACCTCACATTCTCAGGTTCCTATGACTCACTCAGCCAAATAAAATTGATTGGTGTTACCCCTTGTAGAATACCAGTTATTTTTTGTAACAGCTTCTAATTACAGTGTGTGACGTTAACAGGAAAAGAAACCTATAGTTATTGCCGCCATAAGACAGTTCATCTTCTTTTTCGTCCTTGATCGTTTCCTCTCAGACGTTCACACCGGTGGCTCGCACGAATGCTGGGGTCATTGAGGGTCACAGGATTGCCATAGAGTTTTTCCGTCAGTGAGATCTCTTCTGGGCACGTTATGCGTCCTGGGACACCCAGAAGTGGGCAATCAGAATAGGTGAGTAGTGATCATAGGAGCTCTGTCGGAAGGGCACATCTCCTCATAAGTAGGTTGTACAGTAGTAACTGCTCGATCTGTCGCAGTTAGGGTGCAGCTGGCGCCATTTCCTCTGCCAGGGTCTTAAGGAACCACAGGAAACTAATTCTGCGTCCCACAAGCTCATTTCGTGACGCAGGGGTAGCTGAGGAACATTTGTGCTTTCGGTTAGGTCCTTTGTCCGGGTGTACAGTATAGGCACCACCTCGGGAAGGCGCCCCCTTCCAGCACCAACTGACTTATTACTGTAACACGTATAATTTTCTCCTCCATCACACAAAGAAGAAAATAAATCAAGAAAATGTTGGATCCTCTGCTAATAGAATATTTAATATTTAGATTCTTAATCCAGCATTCAGTAACGTTATGCGGTATATTAATATCCCCTGTTAAGTTCAATTACCATTTTTATTTCCAGAGCCAACAAAAAAATAACTAGGTTTAAGTGAATTCTGCTAAGCCGGCTCAAAATTTACTATTAATCTGCGTTATCTTTTCTGTCTCTGCGGGACAATCTATATCGTCGTGAGACACTAAGATGTATGACGAAATATGGACGACCAGGAGCGGCCCAAACGACCAATGAATGATCTGGACTGTATGTGACGTCATTCCTAGAGCCAGTCAGCGACCGTTGAGGGGAGTGTTGTTTCATTACTGTTTTTTGTTTTGTTTAATATTTTTTCTTGCAAGGCACGAGGGTATGGTTGGATGTAACATGTTTATTCTGTAAATCTTTGTGTTTGAAAGTTTCTGGTAAAATTTTACTAGTGCATTTGGAGGTACTAAACCAGAATATTATACAGGATTATCTCGAAACTGCTTTTACATGGCTTCGCAGGTATTAAATGAAAGCGACTAAGTTCTGGTCACTCGTTGCCCTGTCCAAGATGAAACCACACTAATGACTACAAAATCTGAGAGCTCAAAGGCGTTAGTAAGCCTTAAATTTTTTTTGATAATTTCCGAAACATGATACGGAAAGAATTTATCGTTTACTCACTATTGTTGCTGATTGCGTCCTGGACCCGTATTCTCGTCGGTTGTGGAGGCGTTCTAATACTTTTCCTAAGCGATCTATTTTGTGTATTACACCTCATTACTCTACGGCTGTGCCGACAGCGTTGTTGCAAACACTGTTCATGCTTGACAGCGGAGAAGCGCAGGTCCGGCCTTATATTTCACTAGTATTCATGGTCCTAATACCAGTCTGAATTCCGTTCATTTTTTCCTCCAATCCATATACACTCTAGCCCTGTTCCTCAAAGAACCACAGATCTCTCCCTCCACTGACATATCCCCATTTTGTTGTCCTGGTTACTATTCACAAAATTTAATATATCTTACTCACAACTCAGTACAGCAATCTCCAGTCTAAGGTCATTGAATAGGGACAAAATAACAGTGTCTCCTTTAACTCTAGGTAAATCAGGTATATACAGTACAGTTTACTAAAAGACGTATATTGCCTGATTCCTATGTTACCTTCAGCGCTAATAATATTCCAATTTCTAAAAGTATTGAAATTCTCTGGTTCACTTTACAATGCCCTCACCTGGACCTCTCATGTTAGATAAATTGCTAAAACTGCTTCAAATAAACCTGTATTATTGTGCAGAATCCGTAACTTCGTCACGGACGAGCTGTTAGCTATAATTTACATGAGTCATGTGCGCTCGCAGCTGGATTGTTCCTCACCTTTGGGGAGCGAATGTAGAAAGGTTGCACTAAAACAACTGCATATGATTAAGTAGAAATGAACTATCTCCTCTACGGGTATGAAAGAATGTTACCTCCTGTGCATTATTTTACAGATACATTAATGGCAAATGCTCAGGCGAAGTTGTATCCATTGTGCCACCTCTGCATGCCTTCCCCCTTGCTACACGGACGTCTGGTAGTGCTCATGACTAGACTGTCACGCTGCCTTATTGCAGGAGTTCTGCCTATCAGAATTCTTTTCATAACCCGAACCTTTTGCATATATATATATATATATATATATTTATTTTCCAATATCGCCATTCTCTGCATAAAAAAACATACAAAAGAATATTAACCAGCCATATTCAAAAATAAATCGCTAAGGAAGAGGTGTTGAAGAGCTTCCCAGATCGACGAGAAAACGAGCCCTGGATTTTGGGATGGACGCTAATGTTTCCCCGCCCCCTCGTTCCCCACTCAGGTTAATTCCAAAGATCTGAGGCGACGTATAACTGAGGTTTATTTAAGAGAGAACTGCTATAGATATGTTCTGAATGCTGGCTAACCCCCGACTGTCTCTCAGCGAGCAGCGGGCGTGGGAACCTTAGCTTAAATCAGTAGTTTAAAGGAATTTGCTGATTAACACAAACTGTACTGGTTACATATGCATAAATAGGTTTAGGTGTTATGAAGTATGGTTATATGAGTACAATGATCTAGTATGGGTACACTAATCACATTAAAAATAGCAGATGCTCCATTTATTAAACTTTTCGCACTCAGGTGTAGTAATACGGATTTATATGTGTTTATCATACACAGCTTTAACTACGTGAAGCTGCCAGGTGCTCATGTCAGGTGTTCAGAGGTACTCATGTTAAGTGCTCATGTAAGGTCCTCAGAGGTGCTCATGTCAGGTGCTCAGAGGTGCCCATGTCAGGTTCTCATATAAAGTGTACAGAGATGTTATGTCAGATTCTCATATAAGGTGCTCAGTGGTGCTCATGGCAGGTGTTCACGGAAGGTGTTTAGAGGTGTTATGTCAGGTTCTCATATAAGGTGTTCAGAGGTACTCATGTCAGGTGCTCATAGAAGGTGCTCCTGTCAGGTGCTCATATAAGGTGCTCAGAGGTGTTCTTGTAAGGCGCTCAGAGGCGCTCATGTCAGGTATCCACGTAAGGTGCGCAGAGGTGCTCATGTCAGGTGCTCATGTAAGGTGCTCATGTCAGATGCTCAGAGGTGCTCAGGTTAATCCTAGCAGCTTCTCTTCCCAGTCATTGCTTTATAGATACCAGTAACAAGGGGAAGTAATTTAGGAAATGAGATAAAGAAGACAGGAAAGACGTAAGAGTTAACGAGGAAATGAGGATATGAGAGTAAGAGGGAGGAAGGAATGAAAAAGAGAATGAGGGGAAGGAAGAGAGGGATGAAGGAGAGTGAGAGGAACGGAGGGAGGGATGAAGGAGACAGTGAGAGGCACGGTGGGAGGAATGAAGGATGGAGAGGGAGGAAGGGATGAAGGCGAGAGTGAGAGGAAGGAAGGGAAGGATGAAGGAGAGAGTGAGATGAAGAGAGAGATGAAGGAGAGAGTGAGAGGAATGGAGGGACGGATAAAGGATAGAGTGGGAGGAAAGGAGGCACAAAGGAGAGAGAGAGAGAGAGGGGGTAAGGAAGGGAGGGATGAAGGAGAGAGTGTGAAGAATGGATGAGGGGGGAGTGAGGGAGTAACGGAAAGGAAGGGTTTGAGTATGAAGACGGAAGTGAGTGCAGTACAAAGGAGTACAAACGAAAGCAAACAGCAACAGACCTGTTGGTCTTTTCGTGACTGTCTAGTATATGGAAGGTTATAACTAACAAAACTAATCTATCAGCTAAGGACAAGGATAGAAAGGAGAGGGAGTTGGTTAGTGAGAGGGAGCGGCGAGAGGCACAAAAGGAGAGAGAGAGAGAGAGAGAGAGAGAGAGAGAGAGAGAGAGAGAGAGAGAGAGAGAGAGAGAGAGAAGGAAGAAGGAAAGAACTGGTGAAGAAGGAGAGAATGTAAACAATAATATAGATAGATAGATCGATGGAGAGAGAGAGAGAGAGAGAGAGAGAGAGAGAGAGAGAGAGACAGAGACAGACAGACAGACAGACAGACAGGGAGCCCAGGCGTGTAAATATGCATGATCTGTGTATGTATATATGTATGAGTGTAATGTACTTATCTTTCTGTGTATCCATGTACTGATCTATCCGTTCACTTGTCTATCGTCCTGTCCGGTTATTTATACTTATTCGCTCCCCATTCCCAAAAAACCAACTCAGTAATATGGAAGAATGATATAACTTTTAAAGATTGATCACTGACGTATAATATTCTACCTGCTTGTATAAATCAAGAGTCTTATACCTGTGTTTTTCTGATCGGCTGTCTGTCTGTCTGTCTTTAGTCTTTCTTGTTTGTGTCTTCAGTTTTGTCTTTTTGTTAATCTTTGCCTTGTCTATATTTTCTTGGCATTTACTTATTTTTTGCCTTCCGTTTTCACCTGCCCGTCTCTCCTGTCTTTGTCTCTGTCGTTGCCTTTATTATTGTCTTAGTTATTGCCTTTGTCTTTGTTCTTTGTCCTGGTCGTTGTTCTCATATTTTTGTCGTTGTCTGTCTTTGCCTTTTTCTGATTTTGAGTTGCCCCTCTTTTCTGTGTTTCTGTCTTTGTGTTCTTCATTCTTTTTTGTCTTTTGTCTTTGCCCTGGTCTTTGTCTTCCTTCCTTGTCTTTCTGTCAAGTATTTACCTTTATTTGTCTTGCCATCTTTGTCTATATTTTGTCTTTGTGTGTTGTCTTTCTCTACTTCTTTGTCTTTCTAGTTTCTGTCTTTTTCTCTGCCATTCTATCTTCTCAGTACGTTTGTCTTCTTTTGTCCCTTTGTCTTTTTTTATTTGTCTTTGTCTGAATCTCTACCTCCGTCTTTGCTTTTCTGCATGTCTCCATCTGTCTGTCTGTCTATCTGTCTCTCCTTCCATGCATCTCCCGTTCTCTCCTTTCCTCCCTCTTTCCTCTGATCCCCCTGCCCTCCTTCCTCCCCCATTCCTCTCACCCTTCCCCCTTCCCCCTTCCCCTCCCTTTCCCCCCTCTCTCCCTTCCCTTTTCCCTCCCCTTCTCCCTCCTCTTTCCCCTCACTCTTCTGTCCCCTCTTTCCCACTCCTCCCCTTCCCGACTATGTGGGATGTAACGGATAATTATTATGGAATGCTCAGTGGCAAATATCTATCTAGCTACTGTATTTATCTTTTTATATCAATCAGTCTACCCAGTTATCCTTGTTTACCTTCTTAAACTAAATTCCTGTTACTCATTTACACATGTCGAACTGTCAGTCTGTTTATCTGTTTATCTATCAATCTTTTTATCTATCCATCTATCTACTTGTCTGTATGTTTTATCCCAGCTAACCTATAAAATCTGCTTATCAGTCTATGTTCCTATGTATTAGCCTATAACTTCTCACCTCTCCTCCCTTACATTCACTCTGCTCCCTACCTCCACTCCACTGTATAGGACTATAGGATTATGCTGTGTAACTATGTAGTATTATTTACTTGCCATGTCTCTAGTAGGGGTCAATCTAATCTTTCTGTCCAATATAGCTCTCCCTTCTTCCTTCGTTCTTCCTTCCTTCATTTATTAATTCAGTCTCTCATTCTTTCTCTCTCTGCTGCCCTGTCTTACCTGTCTCTATTTATATATCTATCTTTTTGTCTGTCTACATATCTATCTGTCTGTCTGTATCTGTGTCTGTGTACATATCCATCTATCCTCTCCTATTTACCCTACATCCACCCCTACTGTGTAAGAATGTGATGGGCAAGCAGTAAGGAAAGGTAAGTGGCAAATATTTCTCTTCATGTCTATCTTTTTCTGTCTATAACTATCTGTCGGTCTATCTATCTGTCTTCCTACCTATCTATCTATCTATTTATATCTGTCCTCTCCTTTCCCATTCCCCGACATCCCCCTGCCTCCATCCACGGGAAGCTATATAATTCTCTTTCTCTCTCTCTCTCTCTCTCCCTCTCTCTCTCTCTCTCTCTCTCTCTACCCATTTCTATTATATCTCTCTCCTAGTCCCTCCATTCCCCCTGCCCCACACCGAATATGTGAAAATGTGATGGGTAACTAAAATGCGCTGGTCTGGGGCGGATCTCCCTCGGGGTCCATGACACGTAATTCGGTTACCTCCGGCGCTGTGTGTGTGTGTGTGTGTGTGTGTGTGTGTGTGTGTGTGTGTGTGTGTGTGTGTGTGTGTGTGTGTGTGTGTGTGTGTGTGTGTGTGTGTGTGTGTGTGTGTGTGTGTGTGTGTGTGTGTGTGTGTGTGTGTGTGTGTGTGTGTGTGTGTGTGTGTGTGTGTGTGTGTGTGTGTGTGTGTGTGTGTGTGTGTGTGTGTGTGTGTGTGAGAGAGAGAGAGAGAGAGAGAGAGTGTGTGGCGTGTATGTGATGTGTCTGAATGAGTATGAATATTATTCAGACACACGTAAGCAGTGAGTGTTGTACTCCTAACGTATGCTTGCCATTGTCTTCATCACTGTTACGAGAAGACCATAAAATTTTTTTTTTCACGTTTGTCTATGAACCTGGTACTTCCCTGGTGCATGAAGTTTGTTCTCTTTTTACCCACCCCAAAGAGAGACGACCGTTCCCAACCGTCTTGCTGTATAAGGGAGTCTGTCCTCAGCAGCAATATTATGAAACACCTTTCCTTTCAAAACGATTTCTCTGACCATTGGTATTGATTTCGTCAGGGACGCTCCACTAGCGATCTTGTAACATTCCACTCACTCTTGATCATCTTACATTCGAGAATATGTTAAAACCCATGCTACTGAGCGAAACACTCAAAGGCTTTCGACAGAGTCAGTCACAAAATTAGTATATTATTTCCAAACTGCACCCTTACTGGCCCTATTCTTGTGTATGTGCCTTTATTTCTAGCATTCCTTCTGGCAGATCTATAGCTGCGTTGTAAACGACTACTGTCCTAAAACTATCAATGATGTCGTTCTTGTGGGTACTGTCCTTTCTCTGTCTTCTTGTCTCATATTCAATGATAACTTTTGAGCTGCAGTTTAGCTGTCTCTGTTTGTGGCTACGATGATGACTCCACCTTCACTTATCCACCCACCTTACACGACATCTATAACAGCAGGTACTCTAACAATCATGAGATGAGAGGATGGCAAACCTAGTTTTTGACATGTGTTATCTTGTATTGAGATCAAAGAAACTCCTGTGGTTAATTCATCAGGAACTCAGTTCTACCTTTTAAGCCGCCAAATCTTCAAAAGGAATATTTTCAGTACTACACACCTCTTTTTATCATTCGGTATCCATTAGCTCACTTCTTTCAGGATCTGTTATCGAAAATTCGTTTTGCTTCCATCTCAAAATCCGCTTCTCAGAGATTACGCGTGCTAGACAGATTCCATGTTTTATAATGTATCACAGCAGCTGCTAACTTTATGCAGGGACATTGTCTGTTCCTCTGTGGAGTACTGCATCTCTTCTAAATAAGTGGACTCAAAGGCTTTTTGTTTCAGCTTCCCTCCTGTTATCGATTTCCTTCAACCTTTTTTCTCTGTGTTGCAGTTTTGCATTGTTTTCCCTCTTCTATCTCTACATCAGTGATCACTGCTGTTCTTAAATGTCTTCGTATCCCTCCATATTACGGCAAGCGTGCAAAACCCTTCTAGCAAAGCACTCCCATTTCTCTTCCTGTTCAGGCTGCTAATCAAAGCTTAACCAAGATTCTCAGTTTTTCATATATGCAATTGATCAGCTCTGGAGCGATCTTCCTGAATTTGTGTTCCTTCTGCGGATGACCTCCAATTTTTTTAATCATCATGCTTCCAGGCAAATGAAGTAAACGAGTCTTTGTTATGGCTGCCTTATTTTTTGTTTTCTTGTGAGAACAACTTTTGCAGGCTTCCGGTCTTTGGTTCTTTCTTTTTTCCATAAAAATCTATTTTCATTTGATGGATAAAACAGAAAAAAGAAAAAAGAAAAACATAACAGGTAGTTGGTTCGTTTGAACGTACACTATGTAACATAGTATTAAAACATGTCTATTGGTCCGCTGACTGTAGTTAAAGAGAAAGCACTTCTGAATGAAAACTAAAAAGCAGTTATTTTAATGCCCCCAAGAGAGCATCTGAATGTACTGTATACATGAGCAAAACATTATCTCTCTCTCTCTCTCTCTCTCTCTCTCTCTCTCTCACACACACACACACACACACACACACACACACACACACACACACACACACACACACACACACACACACACACACACACACACAAACACACACACGAAGAGCGTAAAAATCCCCAGACTTTCATTACGAACGAGCCCCATCAGTAACTTTCTCCTCCCTTGGATTACTTCTCTCTCTAGCCACACCTCTAATCACATCAACACGAGTAAAGAATGAGTGCGTAAAATAAGTCTGGCTGACGCTCTGTAATTAGGAGAGTGTGGTGGTGGTGGTAGTTGTGGTGGTTGTGGTAGTTGTGGTTATCAGTAGGGGTATTAATGATTGTGCTACATGTGAGGTGGTGTAGGTGGCGGGGAGATGATCTATGTGGTGATGATGGCTGTGGTTACGGTAATGGTAGTGATGCTGGTGGTGACGAAGTGTTATTGCTGTTGGGGATGATAATGACAATTGTGATGATGGTGATAGTGGTAGTAGTAGTGGTGGCAGTGGTGATGGTGGTGGTGGTAGTGGTGATAGTGGTCGTGGAGGAGGCTGAGAGTGTTAATACTGTCTCCATTTGTCTTGGCTAGAAGTTCAAGTATTGTATTACTTTTATACTGTTGAGAGTGAGTCATAGGTGTCTGAGGCCCATACTCCCTTCGGTTATGGAAATTCCCTAACACCTCTTCCTAATCGAATTATTTTTCTCATTACATTTGTGTGTTACATAAATTATTCCAATATCACCATACTCTGCATAAATAACGTTCAGAAATATACTAACCAGCCATATCCAAACATGAATCGCTATGCAAGATGTGTTAGGGAGATTAATTAACCTACGATAGTAGGGGCCAATGAGTGTTGTTACTGCCATTATACCCTTTCGTGGTCGGGATAATTCTAGTGTTTGTACTGTATTCCACCTAAAAGTAGAAGGTTTTATTCAACTTAATCTCCCAAGTACAGAAGAGGATAATGAAGGCTTCATTCGTATCCTTCTATTTTAGTCTCCCTTAAGCTAAATAGAATCATTTGTCAGATGATAAAAATAAAACGAAAATGGCTTCCCAGAATTGAGTGTTAATGAGATATCACAACTCAGCAGAGGAATAATTAAATACCTCAGTCTGTCTTGTAGTATTGCTTTGGTGGATCAGATATGCCAACTATAACTCTGAGCTAGGCTATAGTTTCTCTCTCTCTCTCTCTCTCTCTCTCTCTGCTGATTCATTTAGTGTTCACGAGGCTATCATGTTGCAGAGATAAAGCAAGTGAGCTCGATGCAGAGATTCTGGCTTATATACAGGGGTTTTAAAGTTCTGATGCATAGGTTCAAAATCTTTGATATAGAGGTTTTAAAGCTCTAATCCAGGAGTTCAAATGCCCTAATACAGTGGTTCTAAAGCTATAATGCAGGGGCTCTAAGAATCCAATGCACAGGTTCTAAAACTATAATGTAGGGGTTCAAGAGCTCTTTTGCTGGAGTTCGAAAGCTCTAATTCAGCGACTCTAAAGCTCTAATGCAGTGGTTCTAATCCCGCAATACAGGGGTTCTAAAGTTCTAATGCAGGAATTTTAAAGCCTTAATGCAATGGTTCTAAATCTTTAACTCAGGGGTTCTAAAGCTCTAAGGCAGATGGTCTAAGGCATTAATGCGGGAGCTCTTAGGTTCAAATACAGGGGTTTTAACATTCTAATTCAAATTTCTGAAGCTGTAATTCAGTGATTCTAAAGCTCAGTAGAAGGGTTCTGAGGAAGTTCTAAATCTCTAAGGCAGGGGTTCTAAAGCTCTAATACACAGATTCTAAAGCTCTAAGGCACGGATTCTGAAGCTCTAATCCACGGGTTCTAAAGCTCTAAGACACGGGTTCTAAAGCTCTAAGGCACGGGTTCTGAAGCTCTAATCCACGGGTTCTAAAGTTATAATTCAATAGTTTTAAAACCTTCGTCGATCGGGGACCCACACAGTAGGGTGTTCGCTTTTCCGATTATTACAGCTGCCTGGTATGTTTAAGCTGTGTTCACTCTGCGTCCTTCTCGAATGTACCTAGTTTATCCCTTATACTTGTTTTGCCAGTCATCTTTCAAGTTAAATTCTCTTCCTGTTCGTAAATCCTTGCAATAAAATCTTTACCAAATAGATATAAATGGGAATTAAATAATAAGGATAATGAGGAGCTGATAAAATCTTTGTTATCTGGTAGTAAGACATGGATTGCGAAGGGACAATCTAAATGACGGCATATAAAACTGAGAATATTGTTTTTTGATTAAACGGAAGAAGATTATGTCAAGTTCTGTTAATCTCGAAAGAAATACAGCTCATTCCTGTAAATACTGTCAAAAATACTGTGATTTGATTAAAACTCGAAACTGATTTTTAATGAGCAAGTAGATTCTTTGGTTAAGAGATTCAGTTTTCATTTTCAGAAACAGAATGCTATCAAATATTTCTTAGATAGTCATTGTTTAGCTAGTCATACACTCGCTTGCATATTGTGGTACGAACTGACTGCTTTAATGCTTTGCGGCCTGGTCTGCCTAATTCATTGCTAAAAAAAAAAAAATAAACAGGGCTACTAGATGTATTTTTAGTTTTCCTCGAATGATTCCTACTCCATTCTTGATTACATTGCATTGTCTTTCAGTTTAAGCCAGGATTAAGTTTAAGCTTCGTTTAATGACTTTCAAGGCTCTTAAATTCGATGAACCTGAGTATCCAGCCGGAATGCTATCTCCTCTTGCTACACGTTTTTGCAAGGACGGGACTGGGGGTAGTGGCGATGACTCTTTACGACCTGAAGAGTCTTATGTAATAAGGGGATGTTCTTTTGCTTGAAAAGCTTTTATTATTATTATCATTATTATTATTATTATTATTATTATTATACAGCAACCAGATTATTCAGTGAGTTACCTATATCTATAAAGCAGTCAACCTCTATGGAGTCATTCCGGGAATAAATTAAGACTTCTTTTCTGAAAAGGTATTACCTGGCTGCTACTGTGATGGATGATTGCACGGTCTACTAGGGGCCACTCTGCTGTTGCAGTACTACTTATGAATGACATTGATAATCATGTTGTTATTTCGACTTTTTTAACATTAATGAGCTCTCTAAAGGACACAGCTCTTTTGAGAAACAAAATATAAAATAATTATTACTAAAGACATTGTCTAGTCCGAATCTGCACTGGAATATTTTAATAAAAGGTCTAATAATTGCTAGACATAAATGGATTAAAAACAATAGCACGTTTAATCCATTGACTGCAGCGGGATTCTGTCAGTTGAATAAAGTTGCCAGGCTAGACCACAACGCCAGTCTAGTCTCTCTTCTACCTTTTGCTGCTGTGGGTTATATCTTAATTGGATCAGTTCATCTGAGGTTGACCGTAAAAACATCCAAAGTTCGTACGAGTACCTCGCAGTCAAAGGGTTAAATGTGTCTCAGTATCAACAAACTTCGTGATTCTAATATAGCAGAGACAGACTTATCCTTAATAAAATAATAACTGGATTAAATATAAAAGTTAATATTTTGATAAGTAAATTGTAACTTAATTAATCCTGTAAGGACAGATTTGAATCGATGCATAGCAGGTATGAGTCTAATTATAATTTAGTTAATCCTGTAAGGATAGATATGAATCGATGCATAGCAGTTATGAGTCTGCTGTACCAGTGCATTGTTTCATTGTTTTCATACGGGTGTATAAATTCATGTCTAATTAAAGTGTTGGGAATATACTGACTTCATCTCAACACAAGAATGACAAAGCCTGGCCAGCGTTTTTTATAGCCATATTCGTCTGCTTGGGGATAGCCGCAGTTAGCACAGTGAATAGTTATCATTATAATTATTTTACACTCCTGTGCCTGTCTCTTCGTGGCAAACAGGTATTCAGTATTACCTTTCAAAATACTCTTCAGAAATCAGGGTCACTCCAGCGTATTTCCCCCTAGTGTTTATTAGATTTTACCACCACTGATTAAATACGATTCTCCATACACTGCGTTTTTCACCCTTTAGCTTATTATGAAAATCATCATGCTGTAGTTGTTATGCGACGCACGCCACCCACTGATAGCTCTCTCTCTCTCTCTCTCTCTCTCTCTCTCTCTCTCAACACAAACACATTTCCCCACCCGCTCAACCAGAAGCGTCATCATCCAAGTTATCCCAGTAAAAATATGAATAAAGGATATAATAAATCCAATAACGATATCTGCACGAATGATTGAATAACTGAATGGCCTAAAGTGAATAAAAACGAGATGGAATAAAAAAAAAATCGTTTCTGTTTTCGAAATTTTGGTGGCAACTAATAATGGCTTGTTTTTCCTGGCTGTTTGTTGGAAGCTGTGGTGTGTGTGTGTGTGTGTGTGCTCGCTTTAATCTCTTCTTTTGACTTGTTATGCTTTGTTTGCTGCTTTATTTTAGGGAAATTATTATTATTATTATTATTATTATTATCGGTCTACACCCCATATCAGTGAGACCCACGTATTTGGTTTCTTTCTTTCTTTTTTTTTTTTTCAAAAACACTTTCAGTTTGATGACACTCATTTCTTTACCAGTTCATTTCCGACTTGGTACAATTGTTCCTGGGAAAAACAGGCCAGGGTGTCACGAATCAATTCGCGACATTTCCGTTTTGTGAGAAGCCACGAACTATTAGTGGAAAACTCACTGTGTATCGCTCAGCTAACCGTTTCTCCCTCCATTTCGGGGTATACTTTTCAAATCATTCGTCACCGTTTTCAGGGGTGACCGATTTGATGCACGTCACTAAGTGCGCTACTGAGCGATACTATTGTTTCTTTATCGTTCACCTCTGCTTGCCTAAACCGTTAGCCACGCCTTCTGGTAGCTTGTGCGTCCTGCCTGTACATTATTTGAATTCAGTCTTGTGTTTGCTGTGGCGGAGAAAGGTTCTGTGCTCAGAAGTGGAGAGGTCAGCTAGCACCCCAAGCTCCACTAGTTCAGTAATCCCAGTACTCCCACCTTAGTGGTGATACATAGCATTCATCGACTGGTATTTCTTTTGTGTATTTTGTAGTTTTAAGAGCTTAGTTAAGGTGTTTTTCCCTAGGCGTAAGTATTTAGCTATTGCGTGAGTGAGCGAGTGCGTCTCATTTAATTTGATTTGAATTGTAACGTTAAATTTATTTTTTGTGATTAATAAATTTAACAGTTCCTTTCTTGAGCTTAATGTAAGTAAACTCTTGTTTCATTTAATCCAAATTAAGCTTATTTTCCATATAGCTCTTAGCTTGCATAAACATTTACTATTCATAACTGGTACTTAGACCAGTCTTGTTGTATTAACTTAAAATCCGTTGTGCCAGGAGTTAATGCATCAGCAAGAACCTGATGTTATTATTATTAGTATTAGTTATTTATTGTCAGGGGTGATGTAACTTTCTCCAGAGGCTAACAGTACAGTAATTCAGCAATTGTGAGTAATTAGTCTCTGCTGTGTACTGTTGAGGAAGTTTATAAATTCTCGTTCTCAGAGAATCGTGCTAAGCCAGCGTAAAGTAATCGTTGCTTGATGTAGCAAGACAATCATTGTCTCTGCTCTTCAATATTATTGAATATTATTATCAATTAAATAATATTTAAGCATTTATATCAAAATTACCGTGATATTTTAAAAACCCCGTGACAATTGGCGACCTCATTCCAGGATATTAACTCCTAGCTCTAAAGCTATTCACGAGATAGTGCTCACTCATTCATATTTAGGTATTTATCATTAAAGTTTATAGGCACAAGCTTACTGGTGTTTACCCTTAATTTAGCAAGTGAATTTTGCTTTATTAATCAATAGAATACTTAACTCTAGTTTATTTTTGGTAACGCCAGACAATTTTATTCACTTCTGGGAAGTCGCCGTACCATTGTGTTTATTATTGAGTCTTCCCAGTCATTTACATTTTTGATTTATTCTTTGCCAGTTAACTGGATAAGACTGGTCACCACTAGCTTGTGTCTGTACTCTTTATTTTTGTTTATTAGTATTCGTCGCTAAGCAGTCAGTACTCAATTTCGGTTTGCTTAATAAATTAGCGAAATGGCTACTACTGTATTTTTACAGGAAGCCAAAGAAATGGGTCTTTCGGACCCAACCGAAATTAAAGAGTATATACTCTCACGGCATAATCAGGAGCAGCAGCGCGAGAATGATGCCCGTGAAGAGCGTAAGATTCAGCGCGAATACGAGCGAGAACAGCGCGAACAACGTGAAAGAGAGCGTGCATATGAACAAGAGCAGCATGAGAAAGCGCGCGAATACGAGCGAGAACAGCGCGAACACGAGCAGAAACAACGCGAGCTCGAGTTAGAAAAAGAGCGACAACAGCGCGAACACGAGCGAGAACAGCGCGAATACGAGCGTGAACAACGCGAGCGAGAACGAGAGCACGAACGTGCCGAACGTGAGGCACGTGAAAAACACGAATATGAAATGATGAAGCTCAAGCGAGATTCCTTGGCTTCAGATACATCTGGTGCAGTTGGTCCAAGCTCCACGAGCGTTCTTCCTGCACATGTCCTGGCGACCCCACGCATCAAGCTTCCTTCATACAAGGAAAGCGAGCGAATTGAGCCGTACATAGCTCGTTTTGAGGACATGGCAGACATGTATCAACTGGATGAGGCAGCTAAGCGGATCCAATTTCTTAGTTTATTTGAGGGCCCTGCCCTCGATATTATCCACAGAATTCGTGGAGACAATCTCACATATGAGATGATGAAAGCTGCACTCATTAAGGCGTATGGTCTCACAGTAGACGACGCCAAAGTTCAGTTCATGCAAGCTCGTCTCCAAGACAAGGAGACAGCTGTTCAGTTCCTTGATCGTCTCACAGCTTACTTAAATGAGTGGATGGAGAAAGATGAAACTCCTTCCACGCGTGAGGGGATAATTGACCTTATGCTGCGTACACAGCTAGAGAGGTCGTGGCCTGCTGAGCTCATAGCACAGCTTAAGATCTGCCAAGTGAAAGATGCCAGCCAAATGGCAGAGAAGGCTGACGCATTCTTTACTGCATACGGGTATCAAGCTCGTAAGCAAAACACCTGGAGCAGAAAAGATACTGCCAAGTCTGGGAAGCCGTCTCAGACTGAATCCCAGCACCAAGGCCGTTCTCAGAATAATGGCCAAGGTCCAAAACCGCAGTGGAAGGACCAGGGGCAAAACACTCAGAAACCTGAGTGGAAGAGGTACAAGTACCCTAACCAGCAGCAGTATCAGCCACGCAACCGACCGTCGGGACAAAGTTTTTCACCACCAACTCAAAAGAGGCAGGAAGCGAATGCAGCCTTCATTCCTCAGCAGCAGCCTGGTGGTCACGTCCCTACCAGTGTGGGTACTTCCCCACAGTTCACTAGTCCCACAGTGACAGTGAACCCCCCTCCACCGATGGCCAATGTTCCATCTTCCCAATATAACCCTCAAGGCACAATGTTTGCCACATCAATTCAGCAGCCTCATGAGTGGCTAGCTGCTTCCTGCACAGGCCCTCCCACAGGTGACAGTACCTTCCTTGTACAGCCAGGGTTTGTGGGAGGCATTCCTGTGAAGGTCCTGAGAGACAATGGTTCCTCAGGTTGCTCTGTTAAGCAGAGTTTAGTTCGGCCTGAGCAGTATACAGGTCGACAGATCCATGCAAAGCTTATTGATGGATCAGTGAGATTGTTCCCTGAGGCATGTATCCAGGTGGCATCTCCATTTTATACTGGTATGACACTTGCAGTTGTCATGCCAGAGCCTCTATTTGACTTAATAGTAGGCAATATTCAAGGAGTCAAGGATAGTTGCTCCGATGATGACGCTACTCAGACTTCGGCTGCTGCTGTAACACGAGCCATGACTGAGGCTCCAGACTGTGTCACCCCAGTGATCATTGAATCGCCGCAAGATCTGATGTGTAGTCAAATTGTTGTGCAAGAACAACAGTCTGACCCGACACTTGCTGCCATGCGGAATAAACAAAAGGGTCGAGTGATTAAGTATTCACGGGGAGGTCGAGCCAAGTTCCTTCGTAAACAAGGACGGCTCTACCGTGAGTCACGAACACCCGAGGGCGAGGTTCGACTGCAGTTTGTCGTTCCCGCCAAGTACCGCCTAGCAGTGTTACAATGGGGTCATTGTTCAGCCTCAGGAGGTCACTTGGGCAAAAGGAAGACCCAGGGCCGTATCCAAGCTGACTTTTTCTGGTCAGGGATGGGACGGGACATAGAGAGTTTTGTCCGTTCCTGTAGTGTGTGCCAAAGTATCACCACTAATCAGGGACATGCCCTTCCTGTGCCATTCATAACCACACCTGTAATCTCTGAGTCAGTTGAGAGACAGGGTAGTGGTGAAGTGGGTGCAGACCTGACGTCTCGCCCATTGGCCTCAAAGGACACATTATGTCCGGGGCCTGTACATACATATTATGTACCGTAAGTTAAGGGGGAAGTTGAGAGGCGACTTGAGGCTATGGAAGACCCAAGTTTGCATAAGGATTCTCAGCTTCCCGGTACTAATATATGTACCGTAGGTTAAGGGGGAAGTTCGAGAGAGAACTCCGCAGAGGCGACTTGAGGCTATGGAAGACCCAAGTTTGCACAAGGATTCTCAGCTTCCCGGTACTAATATAAGTATTGTATTGTAGGATAAGGGGGAAGTGAGAACTCCGCAGAGGCGACTTGAGGCTATGGAAGACCCAAGTTTGCATAAGGATTCTCAGCTTCCCGGTACTAATAGAAGTACTGTAGGTTAAGGGGGAAGTTCGAGAGAGAACTCCGCAGTGGCGACTTGAGGCTATGGAAGACCCAAGTTTGCATAAGGATTCTCAGCTTCTCGGTACTAATAGAAGTATTGTAGGTTAAGGGGGAAGTTCGAGAGAGAACTCCGCAGAGGCGACTTGAGGCTATGGAAGACCCAAGTTTGCACAAGGATTCTCAGCTTTCCGGTACTAATATAAGTATTGTATTGTAGGTTAAGGGGGAAGTGAGAACTCGCAGAGGCGACTTGAGGCTATGGAAGACCCAAGTTTGCACAAGGATTCTCAACTCTCCGATATTAATATAAGAACTGTAGGTTAAGGCACAGGTTGAGGACCCGTGTGTGACTTGAGGCTATGGAAGACCCGAGTTTGCACAAGGATTCTCAACTTGCCGACCATAATCGTGTGCTATAATTAATGGCGACCTCGAATGTACGTCGTAGCACTGACTGCTAGGCAGAGAGAGTAATTGTAACATGATAAAATTTTGTCTCATTGACACTGTTGATGCTCCACCTCAATTGGTTTTGCAGGTTCAGCAATGGGTGTAGCAGTTTTGCTGTGCGGGCCAGCTGATCGTCTGCCGCACGCTGCCACCTCTTCTCCTCTGCCTTCGTCGTCGCCATGTTATTATTTACTATGTCATTTTACACGTAGGTACAGTTACACAACAACTGTCACACCTACACTGTGTATTACATACAGCACGCTACACAACAATTAGTTGTCAGTGTAAATGTAGCGAATTTTCGCTCAGTTTGACCTGAGTACAGGATTTTCACCGTCGTCACGGAGTTTTTCCCTCAAGCTTGCTTCTATTAACGTAAATACGAGGTTTTTTCACTCACTGGCGACTGCGATTTTCTCCTGTAGCAGGATAGCACACACACCACAGTGTGAATCTTGTGTGACTGAGTTAGGATTTATATGTATGTATATTGAAATCATTCTTCTGAAGGAAGAAAGATTTAATTTTCATGGGGCGTAATGTCACGAATCAATTCGCGACATTTCCGTTTTGTGAGAAGCCACGAACTATTAGTGGAAAACTCACTGTGTATCGCTCAGCTAACCGTTTCTCCCTCCATTTCGGGGTATACTTTTCAAATCATTCGTCACCGTTTTCAGGGGTGACCGATTTGATGCACGTCACTAAGTGCGCTACTGAGCGATACTATTGTTTCTTTATCGTTCACCTCTGCTTGCCTAAACCGTTAGCCACGCCTTCTGGTAGCTTGTGCGTCCTGCCTGTACATTATTTGAATTCAGTCTTGTGTTTGCTGTGGCAGAGAAAGGTTCTGTGCTCAGAAGTGGAGAGGTCAGCTAGCATCCCAAGCTCCACTAGTTCAGTAATCCCAGTACTCCCACCTTAGTGGTGATACATAGCATTCATCGACTGGTATTTCTTTTGTGTATTTTGTAGTTTTAAGAGCTTAGTTAAGGTGTTTTTCCCTAGGCGTAAGTATTTAGCTATTGCGTGAGTGAGCGAGTGCGTCTCATTTAATTTGATTTGAATTGTAACGTTAAATTTATTTTTTGTGATTAATAAATTTAACAGTTCCTTTCTTGAGCTTAATGTAAGTAAACTCTTGTTTCATTTAATCCAAATTAAGCTTATTTTCCATATAGCTCCTAGCTTGCATAAACATTTACTATTCATAACTGGTACTTAGACCAGTCTTGTTGTATTAACTTAAAATCCGTTGTGCCAGGAGTTAATGCATCAGCAAGAACCTGATGTTATTATTATTAGTATTAGTTATTTATTGTCAGGGGTGATGTAACTTTCTCCAGAGGCTAACAGTACAGTAATTCAGCAATTGTGAGTAATTAGTCTCTGCTGTGTACTGTTGAGGAAGTTTATAAATTCTCGTTCTCAGAGAATCGTGCTAAGCCAGCGTAAAGTAATCGTTGCTTGATGTAGCAAGACAATCATTGTCTCTGCTCTTCAATATTATTGAATATTATTATCAATTAAATAATATTTAAGCATTTATATCAAAATTACCGTGATATTTTAAAAACCCCGTGACACAGGGTACCTACTTCTTTTCATTTCTATTTTTTATTTATGTCTTGTAATAGAATTTGCAGTCAGTTGGGGAAACCGCATATGCACACTAATTTTGTGATCCTGTGTTGTACTGTATGTTCATCAATTATGAAAATATACACCCTCCCGCACACACGCACAAAGCTTAGGATATACTCATAATTATTTCCGTCGATATTACCTTAGTTTTATAACAACGTATCTCTCCACTCTTTTTTTTTTTTTTCATTTGTTCCTTTACTTTGAATGGATTTTAACTTAAACTGAGGGTCAAGAGGTTCGTACTCTGCTTGGCATATGTGCTTCCTTAACACGAGTTCCTGTGCAATTCAATTTGCCTACCTTATTTCTCAACCTTCTGGTAGTCGCGTCTTCCCCTGCAGAATACAATGACAATAACCATCCACTGTTATTAAGAGTGAGGCACTGGATCTTGAGAGTAAATGGGACCATGACTTATTGCAGATATTTTGTGCAAATTAATTGTACTGTTCCTGGTAACGACGGTCGATTTATATTTTATCTAGAAGTAAGTAATACAAAGCGAGTGATTCTTATCGTTTGCCCATGTGCTTGTAAATCGGTATATATGTGTCAAACTATTTTGCTTATATATGCATGTTTCTTTGTTCCAGTATGTAATGGTCAATAAGTATGTGCCATATATATATATATATATATATATATATATATATATATATATATATATATATATATATATATATATATTACCCCTGGGGGTAGGGGGGTTTCAAGAATACTCCCCCAGTATCCCTGCTTGTCGTACGAGGCGACTAAAAGGGTTGGTGGTGGGTTAGTGCCCCACCCCATAAAAAGAACTAACTAAAAAAGCAAATAAAGCGCCTCGGACCCGGACGGACCATACGTTGACGACTAAGGAACGGACAAAGGACATTCTGAGAGTAGGAACGTGGAATGTGAGAGGAGTGAATGATGAAGTGAAAGAGAGAGAGATTGTCCAGGTGCTTGAGGATGCAAAAGTGGATATATGTGGATTGACTGAAACTAAATGGGAAGGTGAAAGGATGAGAGAATGGGAATACGGTGTAGGTATATGTGCGGGAGTCAGTGAGAATGAGAGGGCAAGAGAGGGAGTATGTCTGATGATAAGCAAGAAGTGGAAGGAGAATATAAGAGAGTATGGAACAGTGGGTGCAAGGATTGTATGGGTGAGGATGAAAGTAGGTATACAAGCATGGGCGATTGTATGTGTGTATGCTCCAACAGAGGATCGAGTGGCAAGAGTGAAAGATGAGTTTTGGGCGAGAGTAGAAGCATGTATGGACAAGTTTGAGAGGAGCGAGAGAGTGCTGTTGATTGGAGACATGAATGGCAAAGTCGGGAATGTACGAGTGGATGGAGTGGTTGGTCAGTGGGGTGTGCCAGCAGAAGTAGATGGGAATGGTAGTGCTTTGGTGGACATCTGTGCTGGTAAGGGGTTGGCAATAGCCAACACCTACTTTCGTCATAAGATGATCCACCGGTATACATGGAGAGTAATGAGGAGGATGGATGGTGAACTTGTTGAACGAAAGGCAATGATAGACTACGTGTGTGTGGATGAGCGAATGAGAAGACAAGTGTTGGATGCAAGGGTGTGGAGAGGGTGGGGGAATGGAGTCTCGGACCATCACTTAGTGATGGCCAAGGTAGAGCTGCAAAGAAAGTGGTTGAGGAGGCGAAGGGGAAGACAGGAGGAAACAGCTCCTGTGAGAAGAGTGGAGAAATTGCAAGATAGTGAGAAGAGGACAGAGTATAAGAGCATAGTGGAAGAAAGATTGGGAAGGTATGAGCTAGAGCAGATGGAAGGGGTGGAAGACGTATGTAAGATATTCACGGAAGAGATAAGCGCAGCGTGTGAGGTGGTTTGTGGAGTGAGGAGGAGATGCAAGGGTGTGCAAGGGACAGCATGGTGGAATGATGAGGTGAAACGAGCTGTGGAACAAAAGAATAAGGCATATGGTGAATGGTTGGCGAGTAGAGGTAGGGGAGAAGATGAGAGAGAGAAGAGAGAGGTATATGTGAGCAGGAGAAGGGAGGTTAAGAGACTGGTGAAGGAGAGTAAGAAGAAAGTGGATGAAGAGTTTGGGAGGAATCTGAATGTGAAATGGAGGGAGAGTAAGAAATTGTTTTGGAAGGAGGTAAAGAAAGTAAGGATGTGTGAAAGGGGAAATAGTAGGGAGTGAAAGATTGGAATAATAGATTGTTGGTAGAGAAGAGAGAGAAATTGAGGAGATGGAAGGAGCACTTTGAGGATTTGTTGAATGTAGAGAGTGAGAGCAGTGTGAGTATAAGTGGTTGGGGAATGGCTGGGAGAAGAAGAGATGAGAGGAGGGAGGAAGAGATCAGTAGGTCGGAAGTAGTGGAAGCGATGAAGAAGATTAAGCTGGGAAAGGCCCCAGGAATTGATGGAGTATGTGGTGAAATGCTTAGGTATGGGGGTGAGATTGTTGTGGAGTGGATATGGAAGTTGTGTAGATTGGCTTGGGAAGAGGGAAGGGTTCCAGAGGACTGGAAATCAGGTATAATTGTTCCTCTGTACAAAGGAAAAGGGGAGAGAGAAGTATGTGGTAACCATAGGGGTATTTGCCTTCTTAGTGTGACTGGTAAAATATATGGTAGAATACTCATTGATAGGGTTAGGCATATGACAGAGGAGCTAGTTGGAGAAGAACAAGGGGGATTTAGGAAGGGAAAAGGGTGTGTAGATCAGATATTTGTTCTAAGATGTTTAGTGGAGAAGTATCTAGAGAAGGGAAGGAAAGTGTACGCTGCCTTCATGGACTTGGAGAAAGCTTATGACAGAATAGATAGGAAAGGTATGTGGAAGGTATTAAGAATATATGGAGTGGAGGGGAAATTGTTGAGTGCTGTGAAGAGTATGTACGAGGGAGCTAGGGCTACGGTGCGAGTGGATGGTGAGCTGAGTGAGTTCTTTTGATCTCAATGTGGGACTGAAACAGGGGTGTGTAATGTCTCCATGGCTGTTTAATATATATATGGATGGGGTCGTAAAGGAGGTACAAGGTAGGGCAGTGGATGTGGGGGTGGCCCTAACGAATGAGGGTGAGATTTGGAAGCTTCCGGTGTTGCTGTTTGCTGATGATACAGTATTGTTGAGTGAAGATGAATGGGAGTTGCAAGGTTTGGTGAATGAATTTGGGACAGTGTGTAGGAGGAGGAAGCTGAAAGTTAATGTAAACAAAAGTAAAGTTATGGTGTTTGAGAGGAATGAAGTCACAGAGTGTGCAGTGAGGTTGGATGGTGAGGATATGGAGAATGTGAGTGCATTCAAGTACTTGGGTAGTGTGATGAGTAAGGATGGAACTTTGGGGGATGAAGTGCGTGAAAGGGTACAGCAGGGAAGGAAGGTTGTAGGCATGCTGGAAAGCAGTGATGAGAAATAGGGAAGTGAGTATGGAAGTTAAGAAGTCTCTGCATGATAGTATTGTGATCCCTACCCTGACGTATGGAAGCGAGGCGTGGACCTTGCAAGAGGGGAACAAGTCAAGAGTGAGAGCAGTGGAAATGAGTTACTTGAGAGGAGCATGTGGAGTGACATGGAGGGACAGGTTGACGAATGAAGAAGTGAAGGAACGTTGTGGGGTAGATGTGGATGTGGTTGAAAAGATTAGGAGAAATACACTGAGGTGGTTTGGACATGTGGAGAGGATGGAGAGTGAAAGACTGACTAAGAGGGTGTATGTGGGTGAGGTGGAGGGAGGGAGAGGGAGGGGTAGACCGAGGATGAGGTGGAGGGATGGAGTTGAGAGGTATATGAGGGAGGGGGGTGAGTTGGGGGAGGGGAGTCAACTGGTGGGTGACAGAGTGACTTGGAGGCGTTTTGTCTGCGGCCACCCTTTGCGGGATTAGGGCGTCGGGCTATAGATAGATAGATAGATATATATATATATATATATATATATATATATATATATATATATATATTATATATAAATATATTAACAAAACAGAGGAAGGAAAAACAAGTGATTAAAAAAAATCCATACACTAGATTACTCATGTCATCCATTCATAAAAAATCTGTAACAGTTGGTCTTCAATAGCTGTAGATTGAAGTTTTATGGGAAACAGCTCTGGGGAAGCGAGATCCAGAGACATGCAGTTCGGGGAATAAAAGAATTCTGATAAGCAGAAATTTTGCAATAAGGTTGTGTGACATCCCAGACATGACCGATACCAGATGCCCGTGTAGCACGAGGGAAGGCATGGAGAGGTGGCACAATGGACGCGACATCGCCTGAGCATTTGCCATAAAAGTATGTGTAAAATGATGCAAGGGAGGCAACATTCCTTCTTACTTCTAGGGGAGGTAGTTTATTTGTAATAGCAGGGTTATGCTTTGTTCTGAATTTTGTCTAGTTGTTTTAATGCAACCTCTCCACATCCATTCCACAAGGGTGAGCAATATTCAAGCTGAGAGAGCACATGACTCTTATCAATTATAGCTACTTGCTCGTCAGTGAAGAAGTTACGGACTCTGTACAATAATCCAAGTTTCTTTGACGCCGTTCTAGCAAGTGATCGAACATAAGAGGTCCAGCTGAGGGCAATGTTCATTGAATCGCTGAGAATTTCAATACTTTTGGAGATGGGACTATTACTGTAGTAGCACTGAAGGTAATATACGAATCTGACAACATCTGGTTATTTGTAAATTGTATATATTTGGTTTTACTAGCATTAACCCCTAAAAGACGGGTGTCCGCATATGCTGCCTGAGGGTACTAGAGTAAAAAAGACGGGTGTCCGCATATGCAGTCACGCCCCCCCCCACCCCCTCACCCTCACCCCATCCCATACACCACCCTACCATAATACCCACACACCACCCCCACCCTCCCCACAGCCAACCCCACACCCCCAACGCCTTGCTTTCATGTTGCGAACGCTTGTTGAGCACATGTGTGGACGCGCACTAAAGCATTTTTGTAAGGTACGTCTGTTTATACATGTAATATATGTGTGAGATCAGCTTCTACACATATCAGTGTGTGTACCTTTGTGTGTACAGTCGGGGGCAAGGGATCGCCATTTTACCGCTTCCATTTCTCACCTTACTGTATTCTGTTCGCTGATATATCCACGTTGAGTGAGGCGGGGAAGATTTTGTGCCCGTACATGATTTCCATTGGTATTGTGCACCAAGAGATAAAACAGCCGACATACTCCCGTTGAGAATTACGGCAGTGTAACAGAAGACGCTTTTTTATATTTTGATGTACGCTACATGAAGCTTGTAATTATCTGTGTGCGCACTTTGTTCAACCGTGTAAGAAATTTGTATATTGTAGAGGTATATTTGCATATAGGCAACCTTGTGTGCGCGCGCGAGCATCATACATACACACACACACACACACACACACACACACACAGATATATATATATATATATATATATATATATATATATATATATATATATATATATATATATAATCATGAAACACACATGTACAAACAACTTAACAAGCACACACTCAAAAACGAATACAAAAACACAAAAACCCACAAAAACGCAACACAGAAAACAGACTCTCTCTCTCTCTCTCTCTCTCTCTCTCACACACACACAGACACACACACACACACACACTAACCTACTTGCCGAGCTGGGGCAGAGTCGATACGTTTACCTCGTGTAATACTATTGGTGACTTAGTGCTGGGCAGGTAAGTAGGCAAGGAGCTAGGGAGGTAGGTAAGTAGGAAGGAAAGCAGGTAGATAAGTAGACAAGTAGGTAGGTAGGTTGGTTCTTGGGTGAAGTAGGTAGGTAAATACTACTTTAGTCTTTTCCTACCTCACTAGCTAAGTCATCGCCCCCTACCTGCCTCACCCCCTGCCTCCTCATCCCTTACCTCACCCTCTGCCTCCTCATCCCTTACCTCACCCCTCGCCTGCCTCATCCCTTACCTCACCCCTCGCCTGCCTCATCCCTTACCTCACCCCTCGCCTGCCTCATCCCTTACCTCACCCCTCGCCTGCCTCACCCCCACCTGCCTCACCCACCACCCTATTGCTTACCTTCCTCACTCGTTATCTGCCTCACCCCCTACTTGCCTCACTCCCCTCCTGCCTCACTTTCCACCTGCCTCACTCCCCACCTGCCTCACTCTCTACCTGTCTCACCTCCACCTGTTGTATCTCATGCCTATCTCATTCTCTGCCTGCCTCACCCCATTGTATTTCACCCCCTACCTGCCTCATCTCTACCTACTCTTCCCATCCCTGCCTAACCTCTACGTGCCTCACCCCTTCCCTGCCTCACTCCCCACCTGTCTCACTCGTTGCCTGCCTCACCTACTACCTGCCTCCCGTCCTCGCAGCCTCGCCTCCACCCTGCCTCACCCGCACCTGCCTCACTCTCTTTAGCCTGAATAAAACAAGGGAGCGTAAAATATGGCAAGTGCATTGAAGACAAATGCAGTGACCATCGATCCTCAAATGACGTGATGAGTGGCAATTGAGAGAGAGAGAGAGAGAGAGAGAGAGAGAGAGACAGAGAGACAGAGAGAGAGACAGAGACAGAGAGAGAGACAGAGACAGAGACAGAGAGAGAGACAGAGAGGTCTTCGAGTAGAGCGGAGACACAATTACTACTGGCCCACCTCAAAGGAACTTCGTGTGTGTGTGTGTGTGTGTGTGTGTGTGTGTGTGTGTGTGTGTGTGTGTGTGTGTGTGTGTGTGTGTGTGTGTGTGTGTGTGTGTGTGTGTGTGTGTGTGTGTGTGTGTGTGTGCACGGCCCTTCATGTTCCATGCCCCACAGTCTTTTTTCGTCTCCTTATATTACTCTCTTCCTTCGCCTCAAACTCTTATTTCGCTTGTTTTTGTAAGTTTCTTATTCTTGTCCGCTCTTTTTTTTTTTTCATTGATTCTTTACCTTTGCAATCTCCCCGCTCCCTCCCTTCTTCTTTTGTTGTCTGATTACTTTTGTTTAATTTTTTCTTTGCATTCTTCTCTCTGCATTTTCTATAATTCTCCCTAAACATTCTCTTACCTCTTCTGTGTTTTTATTTTTCCTAACTTTCCTCTTTTTTTTTTTTTCATTTTCTTTTCCTGCCTTCCTTAGCTTTCCTTCCCTTCCCTTGCGTTCTCTTTAGCCCTTCTTTATTTTCTTCTCCCATATTCTTTTTTCTCTTCTCTGTTTCTCTTCATACCATTCGTAAATGCCTAACTTATCACATAATCACTAAACCAGCTCTCCATCTTCCCTGCTAACCTACTTACGTACTTACTGTACGTACATACTTATCATAATATACACATACCTCACTGGCCATATTATCAAAGAACCAACTTCCTATCACACTTGCCCACATACTTAGATACCATTCACCACCGCTCACACACATTCCGACATACCTGCCCCACATTCCTGCCAAGCAATTGACACAACTACCTAAACACTTTCCAGACCACTCACGTCTTTGCCCCACATACCTGCCCATTCACGTACGCGTTTCTACGACCACCTTCCTACCTGCTAAGCTATTTATCTGTGTGTTAATCTTGTAAATGACTCTCTGTCTATCTGTCTGTCTATCTGTCTACTTATCTATCTATCTATCCATTCATCCATCCATCTATATATCTGTCTAACTGTCTGTCTTTCTGTTTATGTTTGTCTGACTCTGTCTGTCTGTCTGTCAGTATACGGTTTATTTATCTATTAGTCTTATTATCCACCTTTATTTACATACATACATACATACATACTTGCTTGACAACCTCTAAACTCACTTTCTCCCATCTTTCTACTCATTTGCCCACCAACCCACTTAATCTCATATCCACACACCACACACATACGCTCCAGCCAATTAACCCTACACCCCTACTCGTATTTACCATGCTATAGGCTTGCCTACTTCCCAACAGACCTACCCATCTACCTACTCATAAATCCAAAAATTAATATATCCTTACCTTCAAGTATACCCAACTACCAACTTGCCTTCAAGTCTACTCACCTGCCATCCTACCTACCCCTTCCCTTATCTACTAACCTTCCTGCCCACCTCCCTAATTACCTGCAAATCTACCTACCCACCCACCAAAGAACTAATGCTAAAATTTCCTCAGCTACTCAGTCAACCTACTCAATTACCTGTCAACCTACCTTTATGCTTTCTTACCCACCATTCCATTGGCCTTCGGATCTACCCACCTACCTTTCCGCTCACCTTCAGTCCTTCCTAATTACACAACTGTCCACCAGTCCCTTTACATTCTAAACTACTCACCTACCTACATACTCACTCACTCACTTATTCTCGGATCTGCCCACCCACCTAGCAGCCCACCTTCGTATCCACCCATTTATGTCCCACATACTACCTTGCCCACCTATCCTCTTACCTTCAGCACTACCCACTTGCCCACATTCTCATCACTTAACCTCATTCTACTCTTACCCTCATCTCTTCTCTCCTACCCACATATATACCCACTTACCCACCGACTCACAAGCCCACCTTCAAGTCTGTTCACCCACGCTCTCACATGCTCTTTTGCCCATCTGCCATAGTGGCCTCATATCCACTTGCCCACCAACTACACACCCACCCATCTACTCCCGTGTACCCACGTACCCAGCCTTTTCTGCCCACCTTACACAGGTACCCTTAACTTTACCCACCTGTTCTCCCGTCTTCATATTCACCTATTCCCACCCACATATACACTAACCGACTCCCACACACCTACACACCCATCTACTCTCACCAGCATACTCCCACCCACCTACACATTCACCTACTCCCGCCCACCTACACACTCATTCACTCCCGCCCACCTACCTACACACTCACTTACACCCGCCCACCTACACACTCACTTGCTCCGGTCCACCTACCTGGAGTGAATGTTGTTACCGAAGTTGGACGGTCCGAGTTAAGCCATGTCCTTGCCCCTAGTTTGGCTCTGTTGCCGGGTGGGTGTGGTAGGTGGGTGGGTGTGAGGGACGGTTGTTGTAGGTGGTAATGAGGGTGAGTATATATGGGTGCTGTAGATGGGTCTGGCAAGTGGTTGTAGGTGAGTGAAGGTGGGTGTGGCAGGTGCGTGTACCTCTCTGCAGCAGGTGGATATGATAGGTGGCAAGTGAATGGAACAGGTTGGTGTGATGTGGCAGATGGGTGGAGCAGATTTGTGTGTGTGTGTGTGTGTGTGTGTGTGTGTGTGTGTGTGTGTGTGTGTGGAGCAGGTGGGTAGAGCAGGTATCGTAGGTGTGGAGTGGCAGGTGGATGTGGCAAGTGAGTCTAAGTGTGTGGCTGGCGGATGTAGGTGGGTGTGGCAGGCGGATACAGGTGGCTATGTCAAGATGGAATGTGGGTGTGGGTGTGGGTGGATGTTGATGTAGTCTGAGGTATTCATGGTGTTGGACGAGGAAGTGAAAGAAAATAGGTCTGCTAGCGACTGCAGGTGGGGATGTAGGTGTGTATGTGCGTGCGTAATGTTGTCAAGTCTAGATGGGTATGGCAAGTGAGTATGCGGTGTGGATGTCGTTGGCGGTGTGAATGTTGTGTATGTAAATACTGTATGTGGATGTGGATGAGAGCTGGGCAGGTGGGAGTAGGTGGATGCCAGGTGTATTGAAAGAGGTGGCAGTAGCAGATATAGGTGGCTATGTAGATGGCAGTGTCAGACTGTACAGTATGCGTGGCAGTTTATGGCAGGGTATGAATGTTGTTGTTAGTGTGAGCATAGATGCTCTTAACCTTGTATGAAGCATGTGTGGGGAGTGTTTGTATAGAGGTTTAAGTGGGTGAATGTGATATACTTTATATGAAGAAGTATTTGTATATTGGTTCAGTGGGTGAATGTGAGATAGTGAGTCTGTACAGGTGTATGAATGTGTATGTGAGTGAAAATGAATAAGTGAAGAATGTACTTAGTGATGTGAAGGACGAGTGTGTTTTATAGGAAGTGCAGCCGTGGCAAGGAGAGGAGTGTATATAAGTGAGGTGTAGAGGGGTGTGGTCATTGGTAGGGGGGTCTGTGTGTTAATGTGTTTGGCATGAGGGTGTGACGGGTGAGGGAACACTGCCGTGTGTGTGTGTGTGTGTGTGTGTGTGTGTGTGTGTGTGTGTGTGTGTGTGTGTGTGTGTGTGTGTAGGCTATGTAAAGCAAAAGCGAGTTCATGAATGAAGATGCTTATAAAACTTTGAATGTGAACAGAATTTTGTGAAAGTGGACTTGAATATATGGGCGACCAGAGAAGCTTAAAACTCAGTGTAACTTGGCTGAAAATAGATGTTGGCAAAATATTAAGTGGATGGGCAAATGTGAGTATTTGTTAAGTAAGTGGATGCATATGAAGCGATCTGCATAAACAGTGACATGAATGAGGGAGTGAATCGTTCAAATGCCATTTATAAAAGTGAATAGATGTGAATGTGTGTGAATAAAGCGTGAGTTAAGAGCGAGTGAGGATGAAAGCCTGAATCTGTAGCAAGGGCCGTGGGTAAACAAGTCTCTGTAACAGGGTGGCTCAATCGGTAGAGCGGTGGCCTGCTGTCCTACCGGACCCAGGTTCAAATCCCCGCTGGGGCAGGGAACGGTTTAAGGATTTGAATTTCATAAAAGCAGACTTTACCGATCTACCAGAAGACCCTCCGACATGTCGTAAAAATACTCCCGTTAATACCAATACACCAGTCCTGTATGAGACAACCCTAGCATGTACTCAGTATGGACGGTGGGTGTTAGCGCTGAAGTGGTGACATGTAGAGGTGCATGGTATGTAGGAGGACTACTGGGCCTTGAATGCAGGCTGTGAAGCCTATGCCCAGAGTCGGACACATAAAAGAAAAAAAAATGGCTGTTATCACAGACCATTTTCTTTTTCGCATTGTCTTTTCATCTTAGAATTCCCTTTGGTTTTATTGTGAAGTGTTGGGTGGCTGTAATAATGGAGATAAAAGCATGGGCAGGCAATCTCATGCACGACTAAAGCTCTGGAAAGTTTATAAATATGGGACGGGGGGCTGACTTTCGAGGATTTAGCGAGGGACTTTAGCAACAAGCAAAGTAGAGTTTAGTGAGCTTTGTCAGGGTCTGGGAGGCTAAATGGATCGGCGTGCAGGTGAGGAGTGTCACCGGGAGAAAATGAGTGTGAGTGAGAGGGAGAGATGGAGTGAATGAGAGTGAGAGGTGGAGTGAATGGAAGTGAGAGATGGAATAAATGAAAATGAGAGATGTAATGAATGAAAGTGAGAAAATGGGTGAGTTTGCGAGAATGGGTGTGGGTGAAAGTGAGGGAATGGGTGTGAGTGAATGTGAGAGAATGAAAGAGGATAAAAGTGAGGAGTGGGATGAAAGTGAGAGGTGGAGTGAATGAAAGTGAGAGAGTGTGGGTGAAAATGAGTGTGGGTGTGGGTGAAAGTGAGGGATGGGGTGAAAGTGAGAGTGGTTGTCAGTGAAAGTGAGGGGTGGGGCGAAAGTGAGGGTGAGTATGGGTGAAAGTGAGAGATAGAGTGAATGAAAGTGAGAGAATGGGTCTGGGTGAAATTGAGAGATAGTCAATGAAACTATGAGACTGGATGTTGGTGAAAGTGATGGGTAATTATGATTAAAAGCAAGAGGGTGGATGTGAGTGAAAGTGAAAGATTGGCAGAGGGTGAGTGTGAGAGTATGTGGGTGAAAGTGAGAAGCAATATGAATGAAAGTAAAACGCGAATTCAGTAATGATGAAAGTTGATTTTTCGAAGGTTGAATGAAACTCCTAATTTCGAAAATTCATTCTTACCTTATTCTTTCTGCTTTCAACTAAAATATTCAGCTATTGGCCTGTCGAAGGATTAATGGATGCTGTACACAATTTTCACTACATTTTTTAACGTTAACATATCATTTAAAAGTGGCAAGAAAATGTAAAACAAAAAGTGAATTGATGAGTGTAAATAGAGGTCGCTTAAATGAATGTTGACGAGAGCTTGCGAGAGGTGAAAGGTAGTCTGAAGTAAAGTGACTATCTGAATGAACGTGAATGAAAGTGAAAATGAATGAAAATAAGTGAAAGTGAAGGTGGTATGAGTTTTTTTTTTTTTTTTTTTTTTTTTTTTTTTTTTGTGACCGACTCTGGGCATAGGCTTCACAGCCTGCTTTCAAGGCCCAGTAGTCCTCCTACGTACGCACACCTCTACATGTCACCACTTCGGCGCTAACACCCACCGTCCATACTGAATACATGCTAGGGCCGTCTCATACAGGACTGGTGTATTGGTATTAGCGGGGGTATTTTTACGACATGTCGGCGGGTCTTCTGGTAGATCAGTAAAGTCTGATTTTATGAAATTCAAATCCTTAAACTGTTCCCTGCCTCAGCGGGATTTGAACCCGGGTCCGTCAGGACTGCAGGCCAACTCTCTACCGATTGAGTGGAAGTACATAGTGGATCGAATGAAGGTGAGAAGTGGATGATGAAAGGTAAAAGGTGATGTAAATTATGGTGAGAGTTGTGTAAGTGAAGAACAGAGCCGATGAGTGAAGGACAATTGTGGTGTGAATGAAAGACGAAGGTGGTGTGAATGATGGATAGACGTAGTGTGAAAAAAGGACAAATATGGTGTTAATAAAGGGCAGAGCTGATGTGAGTGAAAGATGTAGATGGTGTGACTGGAGGAAAAATGTGGTGTGAATGAAGGACAAGGCTGGTGTGAATGAAAGACGATGTTGTGAATGAAAGACATCTGTGGTGTAAATGAATGACGAAAGTGGTGTGAATGAAAGAGGAAAGTGGTGCGAATGAAAGACGATGGTGCTGTGAATGAAAGACGAAGGTAATGTGAATGGCGGAGTATTATATTAATAATGAATGACAAATGTGTTGCGAATGGAAAATAAATGTGTTGTGAATAAAGGATGAAGTTGCTTTGAATAAAGGACGATTTTGGTGTTAATAAAAGACGATTTTAGTGTGAATGAAGGACAAATTTAGTGTGAATGAATGAAAGACGAATTTGCTGTGAATGAAGGACGAATTTAGTGTGAATGAAGGACGAATTTGCTGTAAATGAAGGACGAAATGCTGTGAATGAAGGACGAAGTGCTGTGAATGAAGGACGAATTTGCTGTGAATGATAGACGAATTGCTGTGAATGAAGGACGAATTTGCTGTGAATGAAGGACAAAGTGTTGTGAATGAAGGACGAAGTGCTGTGAATGAAGGACGAAGGTGGTGTGAATGTTGGACGTGTGGTTTGAATGAACGTCAGTGTATTTATGAAGGTGAAAGGTTGACTTAGTTGAAGGTGAGAGAATGATTGTGGTTTGGATGATAAAAGGGTGAGGATAATGTTAGGAGAGAAAAATGTGATGTTGAATTATAAAGAAAATGCACCTGAGAAATGATAAAAATGGGGTTAAATTTTATACGAAATGAGTCTGAGGAATGATAAAAGTAAGGCTGTGTTACAGTGAAAATAAGCCTGTGAAATAAATGAGGCTGAGTTATAGTGAAAATGATTCTGAGAGATGACAAAATTCTATCTATCTATTGCCAGACGACCCAATCCCGTTTGGGGTGGCCACAAACAAATCGCCTCCACGTCGCCCTGTCCCCCGCCATTTCACTGCCCTGCCCACAACTCACACCCCCCTCTCTCATATACCTCTCCACCACATCCCTCCATCTCATCCTCGGCCTCCCCCTCCCTCTTCCCCCCTCCACCTCACTCACATACACTCTCTTCGTCAGACTTTCACTCTCCATCCTCTCCACATGGCCAAACCACCTAGTGTGTTCCTCAAAACACTTCCTAGCACATCCACATCCACACCACAACGCTCCTTTATATCCTTATTCGTCAGCCTGTCTCTCCATGTGACTCCACAGGCTCCTCTTAAATAACTCATTGCCACTGCTCTCACTCTTGACTTGTGTCCTTCCAACAACGTCCAAGCTTCACTTTCGTACGTTAGAGTTGGTATCACAATATTGTCATGTAGTTACTTTTTCACTTCCATGCTCACTTCCCAGTTTCTTATCACTGCTTTCAAAGAACCAGCAACCTTTCTTCCCTGCTGTACCCTTTCACGCACTTCACCCTCCAAACCTCCATCCTTACTCATCACACTACCCAGGTACTTAAACGTACTCACATTTTCCAATTCCTCACCATCCAACCTCGCTGTACATTCACTGACTTCACCTCTCTGAAAGACCATCACTTTATTCTTCCCTACATTCACCTTTAGATTCCTTTTCTTGCACACTTTCCCAAACTCATCCACCAAGCCTTGCAGCTCCCCTTCGTCTTCACTCAACAACACAGTATCATCTGCAAACAACAGTACAGGGCGTTTCCAAACACTATCCTCTTTCACCAGGGCCACTCCAACATCCACTACTATACCTTGTACCTCTTTTATTACCCCATCCATGTACAGATTAAACAACCATGGAGACATGACACATCCCTGTTTCAACCCAACCTCCAAAGAGAAAAATTCACTTGGTTCACCATCCACACGCACTGCAGCCTTAGCAGCATCATACATACTCTTCACAGCATTCAACAACTTTGCATCTACTCCATATATTCTTAATACTTTCCACAATCCTTGTCTATCCACCCTGTCATATGCTTTCTCCAAATCCATGAAAGCTGCATACAACTTCTTTCTCTTCTCTAGAAACTTTTCCACTAAAGATCTAAGAATGAATATCTGATCTACACAACTTCTTCCCTTCCTAAAGCCTCCCTGTTCTTCTCCAACTAATTCCTCTGTTCTTTCTCTAACTCTGTCAATAAGTATCCTACCATACACTTTTCCTCTTATACTAAGAAGACAAATGCCCCTATGATTACCACACACTTCTTTTTCCCCTTTTCCTTTGTACAAAGGAATAACTATACCTGACTTCCAATCCTCCGGGACTCTACTTTCCTCCCAGGCCAATCTGCACATCTTCCACATCCATTCTACTACTATCTCTCCCTCATGCTTCAGCATTTCACCACACACTCCATCAATTCTTCGGGCTTTCCCTAATTTAACTTTCTTCATTGCTTCCACAACTTCTATCCTACTGATTTCTTCCTGTCTTCTCACCTCCCTCCTTCTCCTAGCCATTCCCCAGCCACTCATACTCGCATTACTTCCATCCTCTACGTTCAACAATTCCTTAAAGTGTTCTCTGCATCTGCTCACTTTTTCTCCCTTTTCCACTAGTAATCTACCATTTTTATCTTTCACTCCCCTGCTAACTTCACTTCCACCCTGTCTTACTCTCTTCACCTCTCTCCAGAACATTTTCTTACAGTCCTTCCACTTTACACTCAAAATCCTTCCAAATTTCTCATCCACTCTCTTCTTACTCTATCTTACTAATCTTTTCACCTCTCTCTTTCTTTCTACATATAACTCTCTCTTCCGCCTCTCAACTTCTTCCACGCCCCTATTTCTCATCCATTCATTGTATGCTTTCTTCTTTTGTGCAGCACTTTTTGACAAAAGTGAGATTGTTATAATGAAAATAAGTGTGAGAGACGTTAAAAGTGACGTTGAGAGATAATGGGAGGTTGAGGTAAGGAAATTTAGGGCCGAGAGATAGTGAACGTGAGGTTACCAGATAAAAAAAATAATGAAGTTAAGAGAGCAAAGATAATAAAAGTCATGTTGAGAGCAAAAAAAAGTTATTGTGAGATAGAAAAGACTGACTGATATAATATAAGTGAGGTTGCGAGATAACCAAGTATTACTGAGAAAATAGAAATGAGGTTAAGAGAATAAAAAAATAAGAGTTTGGTATAAATAAAAGTTTGGTAGTAAGAAGAATGAATTACAGAGAGTGCGTCCTCTTGGTGATGTATTTAGGGGCCCAGTGCTAGGCTACGGCATTCCTGGAAATTTAAGGTTAGATGAAATGACTACTGGTTATGTTATCCTTCTTTCACATAAACTTTGCTTAGATTTTCGTCTTTTTGCAGCTGATTACACATGGCTCACAGGCAGAATAAGACAATGCTATAGCTCTGTATTCTTTCCATAGCACTCCTTCGCGACTGGCATCATATTCTTGTCTTAGTCTGTTGTTACAGCTCAGCATTCAGGATAGAGAGATGGCAATTTTAGGCCAAGTAAAAAAAAAAAAAATAAAGAGTCTGCATACCTTTAGTTCCCAAGAAGTCACAGTGACCCATATTTGTCCCATGGAGTGCTAACGACAAAGAATTAGCCTACAACGTATCAAGACTCAGGCTCCTAAGACTCACTCAATTAAAGAAAATAATTTGGTGTTAATTGAATGAGAATACTAGAGCCATCCCGATCCTGAAAGGGCTAATAATGTCTTTTTTTCAGTTGAGGACATTGGCAGCCTTTTGTGGGGACGGGGTACAAAAATATCATCAAGAGGGAATACCGGCCCATCCTGGTTTAATATTTATAGGGCAGGAATGAGACGCAGAGTATTAGTATTATAATGAGGGAACCACTGGAATATTAGCACTGGTATTTTTGCATAAGTAATTGGCTTCGGAACAGGGAATTAAATCTGTAGGTGGTATTAGTGTAAGTGTGGGGTGATGGTCTGTCCGTCTGCCTGTGTGTGTGTGTGTGTGTGTGTGTGTGTGTGTGTCTGTGTCTGTGTGTGTGTGTGTGTGTGTCTGTGTGTGTGTCTGTGTCTGTGTGGGTGTGTGGGTGTCTGTGTGTGAGTGTGGGTGTGGGTGTATCTGTGTGTAGCTCTCTGTTTTTCTTTCATTCTATTTGTCTGTTTGTATCTCCCTGTTTTTCTTTCATATTGTCTGTGTCACGTAGGTATAGAGATAGACAGTGTGTGTGTGTGTGTGTGTGTGTGTGTGTGTGTGTGTGTGTGTGTGTGTGTGTGTGTCTGTTGACTAAAGTATCTGTTCTCTCTGTATATGTGCGTCCTCAACGTGCAGGTCCGTGTTTGAACTATTGATTTGCCAGTCTGTTTGAACAATTACGGTCCTGTGGTGTGTGTGTGTGTGTGTGTGTGTGTGTGTGTGTGTGTGTGTGTGTGTGTGTGTGTGTGTGTGTGTGTGTGTGTGTGTGTGTGTGTGTGTGTGTGTGTGTGTGTGTGTGTGTGTGTGTGTGTGTGCACAGGAATGTTTATCATACCCTCACATAGTCATATACCTTATTATAAGATGTTCAATCATTCAGATACCCCTACGAACATAGTCGTGGTTATACAGCAAGCATATACAAACACATATAACATCCACCATTACAGATAGTTTGAAGCTAACTTTTCCCTATTAAGTTTTTGTATTAGTGTCATACCACAACAGTTTTATATATTAAGTTGTATAAAATATGGTATATCTTTGTCACTCCATATAATACAAGACTGTTATACCAAGTTGTGTATAATGGAATTTCATCATCATGCGATATATATCTGCACTGCAAAACTGAATCACTGTATAAAATGTAAACGTCTCTGTTAAGTAATACATCCTACAGCAACACGTTTACGCACGTAGTCTTTTCTCGTTTTTGTTCTGCCACGGATGCCTCTAGTTCATTGTTTATTATAGCCTTTATCATTACATACACTCATCTTTGAAGGAATGTATGACCGTTCCTATATCAACACAGTGGTTACAACATTGTCGATATATTTAACATTTATTGATATTATCTGTTGTTGTACGGTATATCTCAAAGCCTCGCCCCCTCCCTTTCCCTTGAACTGCTAACTAATTCACTGAACTGGTAGGAAAGATGAATCACAACAGTATATCATGAATGTTATTGACGCTGGTGGAGTAGGCGTTAATTATGAGTTCTAGGTAGCTGTGTGAACGAAGTCAAGCCTAATGCCAAGCAGTTTAATACACTACCTAAGCGTAATAGATTTTTTGCATTCCGCCTTTGATGTATTATTAAATGTAACCATCATCAGAGGGGATGATGTGTAACTCCGGGAAGTTCGTACCTTTCTGTACCCAGGCTGTGTGTGTGTGTGTATGTGTGTGTGTGTGTGTGTGTGTGTGTGTGTGTGTGTGTGTGTGTGTGTGTGTGAGAGAGAGAGAGAGAGAGAAAGTCATATATTCATTCATTTATTCATTCATGTATTCTCGCTTTAACTTATTCAGTCACTCATTCCCTTATTTTTCATTCATTTTATCTCTCCTCTTCTTACTCATCCACCCACTCTTTTCCTTACCCGTTCACTCACTCACTCACTCACTAGCCTACTCACTCACTCACCCAGCTTTACCCACTCCCTCCCTTCCTGCCAGAGACGCCATCCACATCTGGCCACTGTCTGTCTGGTTTTAACCTTTAATGCGCTTAGTCAACACTCTGCCCTTTAACTACGACCTCCTCGCTGCCCTCACGCTCACAGTCGCTTTCCCACGCTCACAGTCACTTTCTGACGCTCGTAGTCACTTTCCCACGCTCACAGCCACTTTCCCACTTACACAGTTACAGTACTTTCCTACTCTCAGAGTTACTTCCTGATGCTTACAATTACATTCCTACGCTCAGTCGTTCCCTCACACTCGCAGTCACATTCCAGCGTTCAGAGTCACGTTCCCATTTGGAGTCACTTTTCCACGATGTCTCTTTCCAGTTCTCACCCACACTCACAGTCACATTCTCACGCTGACTGTCGCTTTCCCTTGTTTACAGTCACTTTCCAATGATCGCAGTCCCAGTGCCCCCAGCCCTTCTCTCACGTTCATTGTCCCCTTTCCACGGCCGCCCTCATTTTCCCTCGATTCCCCATCATTTTTCAATGTTCCCCTTATTTTTCCGCATCCCCTCTCACTTCTCTACGCCCCCTAGTTTTTCCATGTCCCCCAAATTTCCCACGTCCCCCTCATTTTCCACGTCCCCTCATTTTTCTCATTTTCCCCTTATTTTTCCACGTCCTCTCATTATCTCATTTCATCTTCGTTTTCAAACGCCTCCCAACATTGTATCCACTTCCCCTCATTTTTCCACGTCCCATTATTTTACAAAATCCTTTCTTATTTTCACACGTCCCCTTAATTTTTCCCACATCCCATTACTTTTCCACGTCATTCTCATTTTTCAGTTTCCCCCATTTTCAACACTTCTCCCTCATTTTTCTACATCCTCTCATTTTATCCCACCAAAGTTAATTTTTCCACGACTCACCTCTATTTTCAACGCCCCTTTTCATTTTTTCTCGCCCCGTCTTACATTTCTACGACTCCCTCATTCTTCCATCACCCCTCATTTTTCCACTCCCACTTCATTTTTTAACTCCTCATCTCATTTTTCCCAGGACCCGTTTTTTTTTTTCCCATGATCTCGTCCTCTTCATCCTACGTCACTCCTTATTTTTCCATGATCATTTTCTTATATCTATATTTCCCACGTCCTCTCAACGTTTGCCCAAGACCCACCTCATTTCCCTAATGTCTCCCGTCGCTGTTCCACAATCCCACTTGCTTTCCTACGATCACAGTCCCTTTCCCACGCTCCCAGTTGCCTCCTAACGCTCATTGTCCCCTGTTATTTTTCTAGTGCCCCCAGGCATTCCCTTACCCTCACAGTCACTTTCCCTTCCCTTCCATATCCACCAGTTCTCAACGCTCTCAGCCTTCCACACACTCCTCATATTGGTTTCCCAAGGTCATACCGACTTTCACTCCCTTATTAACCAAGTCCTTCATTCATCCTCTCACTCTTATTCATTCAGTTCCTAGTTCATCTACTCTTATTCATGCACTTCCTTGTTCACTCACTTCCACGTTCACTCACTAAACCAGTTTCACTCATATATCCACTAACTCCCTCACACATCCCCATACTCTCCCACGCTCTGCATAACTCTCTCATATATCATCATACTTTTCCAAACTCCCCATAACTAACTCACACTTTCCCATACGTCTTTCACAGTGCCTCATATTGTCCCACACATCCCTATACCCTCCCAGTCTCCACCAAAGTCTCCCAATCTCATAACTCTTTCACGCTCCTCATAGCTCCTACGCTCCACAAAACTTCCCCAAGTTCACAGTCGACCCCACCTTGCTTAAAATTCTTCCACGCCCTTCACTCGGCCATTGTTTCAATCTTCATCCGGACAATAGAAAGTGAACCTGACTCTCTCTAGTATAGAAAAGGAAAATCGGTGTGTGTGTGTGTGTGTGTGTGTGTGTGTGTGTGTCACGAAGCTGAATTGTATATATATATATATATATATATATATATATATATATATATATATATATATATATATATATATATATATGCATATGCAGAGAGAGAGAGAGAGAGAGAGAGAGAGAGACTGGAAGTGGGGGGGAGGGGTGGCAGAGAGACAAAATGATACTTCCTCCCTGGTATACCCATGGCCTTATTCACTTTCACACCTTCATTCTTAAATAATCATCCGATGCGCTAACCGACAGACAATCCAACCACATTGGAACCCACCTACGTTCCTCACTTTCCCTCCCCCCATCCAACGTAATGAACACCTTCACCTACACTCATTCCTAAATATTTCCACTACTTTGTCCAACTTATGTTTCCTTCAGCTTCATACACACAGTACACTATAAACCACGTATCCGCTTACCCCCAAGCCCATTATCAACTTACCCACGTACCCATCGGCTCCCTACTTTTCTGCCTATCCACTAATCCCCCTACCCACTTACCCACCTATTCATTTACTCACCTGTCCACTTAAGCACCTACATATCTACTCATTTCCCCACCTGTTCACTTTAGCATCTACATATCTACTCCTTTACTGATCCATCCATTTACCCACCTACCCATCTAGCCACATACTAACTTATCCATGTGCCCATTTTATAGCTAGTTTTCTTGTGCTCTTCCCCAGTTATGCCAGGTACCTTTGTTTTGACTTTCGCTAAACTAAACGACAGGGTACATGACTATATAGGAAATTATCTTATTCTTCTGGGCTGGGATTTTCAATGGTATTTACTGTGGGTTGACTGCCGTATCTCAGATCAGATTTGCAGGATGGTGAACGACATGAGAATCTTTGTCTTGCATTCTTTCGTCAAGAGTAATTAATTCCTGGTTACGAGAGGAAAACTGTCACAGCTGTTATTGTTTGGATGCAAGGACAAAGAACGAAAGGAGCAGAAACTTCCGATGTCTTCATTTCTTCATGTGAAAAATAAATCATTGTGGCGACAGAGACTCGATCGTAAATATGTTCGAGTATCCCATCTCTGGACAGGTTATCTGCATGCGAGTCCATTCATCCATCCGTCGTCCTTTAGTGTACTTACTCACTTTATCAAAACGCAACATCCCTGGGCTTGGCAACGTAGTGCCAGGTACTTAAAGCTAGAATGGCCAGTCACTCTACCCTGAGATGCAATGTGACCAAATAATCTCAACGATTTCTTTAACCTGAGCCATACAGCCTACATCCATATGAAGTGCCTTAATCCACTCGACAATCAGGCGTCTAGTCCTTGGCTATATGGCAACCACCAAACGTAGTAAATGTTTCTTGGGTTTTAGAAAATCATATGACTTGTAACGGTGTAGAGTCCCCTGAGGGTAGCATAACACTGAAAGAGCGGATGGTGAACGTAGTTGTAGTAGTAGTAGCAATAGTAGTAGTAGTAGTAGCAGTAGTAGTAGTAGTAGCAGTAGTTGTAGTAGTAGTAGTAGCACTAGTAGTAGTACGAGAAGTGGTAGCAGTGGCAGTGGTAGTAGTAGCAGTAATAGTAGTAGTGGTAGTTGTTGTTCTTGTTGTTATAGCTCCAGGCTTACTGAAGCTGACCTGTTCCAGCAATCCACCATCCTCCTTTTTTGGGGGAGGAGCGAGACTTGAGGGAAGACTATAATAATAATCATTTGCGGCCCCAAGTACTATGTTTTGATTCCTCTTGGCATCGTGTGTAAAATCTGCATTACTGGAGAATGAGAATCTGATATGTAAATGGAATTGCAGGGCTGAGGGACACTGATGAATAGGTAATTTAGCTTGTTTATGGGTTTTGATATGGGAATTTGGTTGGCGCAGTCTCATATATTTACGTTGTGTAGTTCTATGATGGATTTGGATATGTATATGAGATAATTCAGTTCATGGGCATTAACTGTTAACCCTTTTAAAGATAGGACGTCTTTCTTCCCATTGTAAGATAGGGCGTAAGTATTCCCTTTGTGTGACGGGGCACTATTATATCGTTTATAAGACTGATGTCCATATTTCCTTCATTGGATAGAGTGTTCTTATTCCCTAAGTAAGCTTGATGTTCTTATACCCTTTATTGGATGGGGTGTCCTTATTCCCTTTGTAAAATAGAGCGTCCTTACTCCATTTGTAAGATAGGTCGTCATTATTCCCTCTGGTAATTAAATAGGACGTCATATTTCCTTTGTTAGATAGGACGTCAATAATCCCTTTGTTAGATAGGACGTCAATAATCCCTTTGTTAGATAGGACGTCCTTACTCCCTTTGTGAGACAGGACGTCCTTACTCCATTTCTGAGATAGGACGTCATTATTCCCTTTATTAAGTCATCCTTTTTCCATTTGTTAAATAGGCTGTTCCTTGTTCTAACTTCTGCCAAACGATTTTATTCAGTTGATGAGGAACTGTACTTGACAAAGGGCGAAGTACAGAGTTTGAATATCACTTTTTAGAGCAAGACTTTATCTAGGCATAATATTCTGGTTCTGGTTGAGGACAGGCGATTGTGTTAAGAAAAGGGGGAATGTTGGCCGTAGCTATGGTAGTAACTTTATCATGACTTTATCGACAGTGGTTATCATAGTTTGTGAATTTTTACTTGACTGGGATACTGTTTTACTTGGAGCTTACTTCCCGTAGCCCATTGGCAGAATAAGACAATACTACGGTTCTACATCCGTTCCTCAGCAGTTCTTCGTGACTAGCATCATATTCTGGTGTTAATCCATTGTAACAGTTCCGCTTTCAAGGTAGAGAGATGGTAATTGTAATCGAAGTTAAAGTGGGCAGAATATATATAATGTTCTTGTATTAAGTGTAAAGGTTTAGTGCAATTTCCTGGTGTGATGCAGGATTATTGCCTTTGTGGGGGCAATTTCCTGGTGTGATGCAGGATTATTGCCTTTGTGGGGGAACACTAGTTAGATAATGCAAAAATTAACCCCCTCACACATGCATTACCTCTCTCTCTCTCTCTCTCTCTCTCTCACACACACACACACACACACACGAAGCTGTAGGCCCATAAGTAAAAATCCCTTATGTGAGTAGGCGACCATAGGGACTTTAAAGAGAGAGTACTTGAGCTTGTGAGTAGTAGGGTAGGTAGGCAGATATGTAGGTAAGTAGACAGGTAGGTCGGTAGGTAGGTATGGGAGAAGACTGAAGCCTCCTGTACATCCTTTACACAGCACCACACTTCAAAGACACACGCACTCTAAAACACCTCAGACTTTTAACACACTCGAGGCTAATGTGGGAGAGAGAGAGAGAGAGAGAGAGAGAGAGAGAGAGAGAGAGAGAGATTCCATCCCTAGAGCAATAGAGAACACAAAGTATGGAAAAGGGAGGGGTGGGAAGAGGGGGTAGATGGAAGGGAGGAGAGAGGAGGAAGATGGGAAAGAGGGAAGAGGGCATGGGAGTAGGAAAGGAGGAGAGGGAAATGGATGGGGGGAGGGAGAAATGGGGATAATGGGAGGGGGAGATAGTTACTGTGTTTTTCCATGGCTCCCTTCCCCCTTTTTTCCTTCTCCCTTTGAAAGCCATTGTTCCTTTCAGGCCTTTCGAGAATTTTAGCACATTTATCATCTATCTATCTATCTATCTATATACCTAGGCTGCTTCCACCATGGAAAGGGAGGTAGCCGAGACAGGACTACTCACTCTCCATTTACTCATCCATTCAAACACATTCATTCGCATCTTAGCCCCAAAGGGGAGAACGGACAGATCCTCACCGCACAACACCGCACAAGGGTCAACTGCGCAATACAATCAGTGACATCCGCAGCAGGGCCAGACAGCAGAACTGGTTTACCCCTGCCACATCATAACAGACCCATCCCCTTACCCGCACCTGACCTGACTAGCTGATCAGACCAAATGTGGGAGAATATCCCCTCAGGGCTGCGTCATCACTTATTCATTCACAATTTCTCTCCATTCATATCTGTCACGCACAGCCACTCTTCCTTGCTCAACAGACATCCCTCTCGCATCCAGCGCTCTCTTCACACTGTCCATCCATCCTATTTGTGGTCTTCCTCTCAGCCTTACACGTCTCACATCAGATCTAGTTATCTTTTTCACCAATCGCTCATTATCCATTCTCTCCATATGCCCAAACCATTGCAACACCCTCTGCTCAACTCTACCAGCCATCTCCCGAACAACTCCAGTTCCCCTTCGCACTTCATCATTTCGCACTCGATCCATACGCGTCACTCCAAACATACTCCTCAGACATCTCATCTCCATTACATTCAAACTTTTCCTCTCTGCTACACCCATATTCCATATTTCAACCCCATACAATGCAGTTGGTACCCCAACACCCTCATACAGCCTTCTCTTTACATCCATTCTAAGCGAACGACATTTAAACACTTTTTTCATTCCTCCCAACACCTTTCCTACTTCATTTATTCTAAACTTCACTTCTGCATCTATTCTTCCATCCACAGCAACATGTGACCCTAGATATTAAAAACAATCTACCTCCTCAAGCAACTCACCATTCAAAACTATATTCATCCCCCTACCATCTATCAACCTCGTACACTTCATCACTTTACTCTTATTCTCATTTCCTTTCAATTTCCTCCTTTCACACACCCTTCCAAACTCCTCTACCAACTGTCTCAATCTCTCCTCTGAATCAGTCACCAGTGCAGTATCATCTGCAAACAGCAGCTGCTTCAGATTCCACTCTCCTCCATCAACATTTACCAGACTCAGACCACCTAAAACTCTTGCATTCACCTCCCTTACAACATCACCCATGTAAATATTAAACAACCAAGGCGACATCACACATCCCTGTCGCATCCCCACTCTCATAGGAAACCAATGACTCACAGCATTTCCCACTCTTACACACGCTAGTGACGCTCTACTATTTAAATAAAAACTTTTCACCCCTTTTAGTATCCTACCATCAAGTCCATATAATCTTAAAACAGTCCACAAAGCCTCCCTATCAATTCTATCATACGCTTTCTCTAAATCCATAAATACCCAAAACACATCCTTGCCTTTCGCTAAATACATTTCACACACTTGTCTCACAGCAAACACCTGATCAACGCATCCCTCCCTCTCCTAAAGCCACACTGCTCATCACTAATCACTCCCTCTGTACCCTCTCTAACTCTCATAATTAATACTCTACCATACACCTTACCTACAACACTCAAAAGACTTATACCCCTAAAGCTAGTACATTCATACTTATCACCCTTGCCTTTATACAACGGGACCACACAAGCACTTGCCCAGTCAATTGGCACCATACCTTTCTCAAAGCACACATTCAACAATCTTACTAACCAGTCAACAATAGTCATTCCACCACCCTTCAGGCATTCCACAGCACACCCATCCATACCTGCAACTTTCCCTGTTTTCATCTCCTTTACTGCCTTCTCCACTTCCTCCTTCGTGATCAAAGAATCATTCAACTCTCCCAAAACATTTATTCCTTGCACCCTTCCATCCGCCACAATCTCAGCCACCCTTTCCTCCTCTACATTTAACAATCTTTCAAAATACTCTGCCCATCTCTTCCTTACTGCATCCATCTCAATTAACATCCTTCCATCCTCTGCTTTTACTCGTTCTTCCTTCCCAGGCTCTCCCTTTCGCACCCTTTTCACCTCCTTCCAAAACATTTTCTTATTCTGTTGAAAATTCTCTGTCAGCCGCCTACCCCACCTCTCATCTGCTGCCACTTTAGCATCACGTACAGTCCTTCTCGCTCTATTCCTCTTTTCCTTATACCTTTCATATGACATCTCATCCTTCCTCTGCAGCCACACTTCATATGCACGTCTCTTCTCAGCCACAGCCATACTTACTTCCTCGGACCACCATTCACTTCCTTTTCTTACACCACCACCCACACGTCTCACACCACACACCTCTTCTGCATGCCCCACCACAGCACTCTTAAACAACTGCCATTCCTCCTCCACACTGCCATTTTCCCGATCTTTCACTGCGTTCCACTCATCTTTCAATTTCTTCTGATACTCTATCTTTTTCTCTCTTTTATCCAACTCACTCACTTTCAAAACCTCCCTGCCACACCTAACCCTCCTAGCTCTCACCCATCTCTTTCCTACTCTTAACTTTCCCTCCACCAGGTAGTGGTCATACATACCTCCACCCTCCCCTCTCAGAACTCTCACATTCAACAATCTTCCTATTACATTCCTAGACACAACCACATAGTCCATCAAGGCTCTATCAACAACCCTTCCACCCTCCTGTCTCACCCATGTATACTTATAAATATCTTTCTTCTCAAACAGCGTATTCCCAATCACCATCTCTCGCTCAACACACATCGCTATCATTCGTTCCCCATTTTCATTTCTTCCAGGCACACCATGCATACCAACTACGCCTTCAACTGCTACATTTCCCACTCTAGCATTCAGATCTCCCATCATTACCACATTCACATTCGCTCCAAAACTCTGCAGACACTCATCAACATCATTCCAGAAAGATTCCCTCTCTTGTTCATCCCTTTCACTACCAGGCCCATATGCACTCACAAACACCCACAACTCACGTTCAAATTTCGCTTTCACCCACATCAGTCTCGATGACACCTCCTTCTATTCAATCACACATTGCTGTACTTCCGGACTCACTAACAAGGCCACACCTTCTCTTGCCCTTCCTCTATCAACACCTGACAATCTTCCATTCACACTTCCAAACATAGATTCCCCCTTCCCTTTCATCTTCGTTTCACTCAAAGCTAACACATCCAACTTTCTTCTCACAAATATTCTCCCAATCTCCTCCCTTTTAGCCTCAATCGTACTACATCCACGCACATTCGTAGACCCAATCTTCAGGGTACGGGGATAACTCCATACCCCATCCTTTTCTCTGGACTGTCTCTTTTTAGGAACTAAAAAACAGAGGAGGGGGTCCCTAGTCCCCTCACTCCGCCCCTTTTAGTCGCCTTTTACGACACGCAGGGAATACGGTGGCAGTATTCTTCCTAACACAACCTGGCCGCAGAGTAGTAGTACCACCCCATAGTGCGGCCAGGTTGTGTCCCCCCCGCCACAGGGGGGACATTTATCATAGACCGTGAAAATGAAAGGATGAAAGGGAGAATGGGAACGGGAAGTTAGCATTAAGTGGGTACAGAGAGAGAGAGAGAGAGAGAGAGAGGGAGGGAGGGGGAAGACGTCCATGGAAAGGAAAGGTAGAATAAAGGTTTGGAGGGAATGGTTGGTCTTAGAGTGAGAGAGAGAGAGGGGGGATTGATAAGATATAGGTAGTGAAAAGAGCGCTACGAAATTGAGAAGGACGGGGAGGTCAAGGGGGATTTGAGTGATAATTAGCTGGAGTGAAAGAGAGAGAGAGAGAGAGAAACTTAAATAGAGATATCAGGAGGCAGAACTTAGTGACTAGCCTTGAAGGTATAGAGGAGGAGAAGTAGAGCTTGAAGTTAAAAAGGAGGGAGGAAGAAGTAGAAGTTGAGATTGGAGGTAGAAAGGAAGGAGGAAGAAGTAGAAGTGGAGTTTTAAGGCACAGATAGGGAAACAGAAATAGGGCTTGGAGGTAAGGGGAGAAAGTGGTAAAGAGACTGAAAGGTAGAAAGGGGTTGGCGGTAGAAAGAGGATGAGGGAAGAAAAAGAGAGGTTTGAGGTAGAATTACAGAGCTACTATTCGTGGGATGTTGCCGGGAAAACAATGAGCGTACCACCCTTCGCCTTCCAGCTCATAGTAGTGAATCTCATGCTTCTGAGCATCAGATTTCACCTTCAGTTAGGTATACAGAACGGCCAACAACGTCCTGGATTAAACAATGGACATAAGAAGTTAAGGCAGACTGTCAATTTTTCTAAGTCAAAGTCATCTTCTATACCGTTATTCACAATGGTCTCTTATATACTGCAGGCCCAAACTTTTATCACTAGGGCTACTATGACTGTGGTATCGACTGTTTGATGATGAGTTTGTATACATATATGTATGGGTGGATGAATGGATGGGTGGATGAATGGATGGGTGGATGAATGGATGGGTGGATGGATGGATGGATGGATGGTTGTGTGTATGGATGGATGGGTGGGTGGATGGGTGGATGGATAGATAGATGGATGTGTGTATGGATGGATGGGTGGGTGGATGGGTGGATGGATGGATGTAGCAAAACTAAAATGTCGAATATAAGATTGGTGTTCATGTATGTATGTATGTATGTATGCATGTATGTATCAAAACTCTAAAATGTCGACTTACTGATGTCAAGGCTGTACATGAAAGCTCTGTATGTACGTATATATATATTTGAAACAAGACTCTGAAATGTGACAAACAAACTTTTTATGAAACACTGCACACTCAGACAATGGGAATTCAATGGCTGACATGTGTTTGATCCAGACTGATAAAGAGGTGCTTCGGCCATTTTATGCTCCTGTTGCCACTTTGCTTTGTTGATGAAAGGCGGGTGGCAGAGTGCGTAGAGTTTTACACCTACGCACTCTGGCTTCATTTAATTTACTAGCTGTGAGTGTGCGTGTGTGTGCGTGTGTGTGTGTGTGTGTGTGTGTGTGTGTGTGTGTGTGTACCAGCACCATAACAACGGTTGGATATCAAAGGCGTGGCCACCTTAATTATATCAAGGGGTGAGGTGTTTGTGCTGGCAGAGAGAGAGAGAGAGAGAGAGAGAGAGAGAGAGAGGGAGAGAGAAAGAATAGATATGGCTTTAGATATTCACTTTTATACTAACAACCTAGAGTGCATGTATGTATGTAGCCTCTGTGTGTAGCAAAAGTCGTTGCCTAACCTCCGTCTTGTTGGCAAAGCAGATCCATCGACCACTTTTAAGTAACTGCGTGTTTGGGGTGCGTGCTACAGGTGGTGATGTACTGCTTTCATACAAACTTGGAAATGAATCACTTACATGGGACTGTTGTGTATTGAATTTTCGCCTCACGTCTTCTTCACAGTGTTTGCTTCTTTTTCATTGCCACAGTTACTGTGCAGTAGGTGCACCGTGTAGGGATCCGGCGCCCCTTGTGGTAGACAGTGTCTCGTCAGGGTCCTTCTCATGGCGAGATGCAGGAAAATAGGAAAAGGTTCCTCATCCTATTGGGCGCCGCAACTGCCCCACTCACGGTGCTCAGCATCACCACGTGTAGGCCCCTCGTCAGATTTTTTTTTGTTTTTTCAACAAAAATGCGTAATATAGCAAAAGTAACACAAGCGTTTCTAGCAAAACTTGACGAATGCATCCATTAATAGTCCAATACCTGACATGCAGAGATTCATCCAGACTGATGTCCTCTGAGAAGGTATTTTGCCCCCCCCCCCTTACTTGGTGCCCTCATGCCGTCGGTAGAGTTTGCCTGTGCGAGCAGAGCAAGCGAAGGCACTTGTAAAGGGACAAAGAGAGGAAAAGCAGATGCTAAGAGAAGGGAAGCAAAGGGCTTGAGGGAGGGAGGAGAAAAGGAGGAAACATAGACGGACAGCTGATAAAATAAGTAATTGTTGACTGATAGACCAAAATCATACATTGGTGGACAGAGAGAGAGAGAGAGAGAGAGAGAGAGAGAGAGAGAGAGAAAGAGAGTTCGGTGTAGAGAAATAGTAAAAGAAATGAGACGCAGTATCGAACTAATTAGTTAAGGGAGGGTGTGAAAGAGATGGAGAAGAAAGGCGTAGAGAAAAGGGGAGAGGGAAGAGATCGATGAAGGAGGGAGGGGTATCTGAATGAAGGAAGTGAGGGTAAAATATGGAAGAGGGAGGTGAGGTAGGGATGGGAGAGATGAAGGAGAGGGAGGGGTGAGGGAGGGGAGGGGGCTGAGGGAGGGAAGGGAGGGGGTGACGAGAGGAAGGGTGGTGAAGGAGGGAAGGCGGAGGTAAGGGGGGGATAGGAAAGGTAAAGGAAGAAAGGAAGGAATAGCGGGATGAAGGAGGGATGGAAGAAATGAAGGTCTAAAGAGAAGAGAGATAGAGGAGGAAGAGAGGAGGAAGAAATGAAGGGGGGGGGATAATAAAGGAAAGCGAAGATGGAGGAGAGAAGGAAGAGCTGAAGCAGGAAGAGGGATAAAGGAGGGAAGGGAGTTGTAAGGGATGGAAGGGAGAAGTGATGGAGGGAAAGGGAAAGTGAGGGTGGGAAAGGGAAAGAAAAGGAGAGAAGGGAAATGACGAAGAGGACGAAAGGGAGGTGTGTGAAGGAAACGATGAAGGACAGAAAGAGACGAAGAAAGATATGAAAGGGAGAGCACATGCATGAAAGACAGACGAAACAAGACGGTGGAAGAGTGAACGGGGTAAGTAGGATATGGAAAAGAAAGTGACAACAAATAAACAGGAAGAGCTATGAAAGAAAAAATAATATGGAAGAGAAGTTATGAAGGAGAAGAGGAAGCCGGTATGAAGAAAGGAGGAAAATATGACAAAGAAAAAGAAGGAATGAGTACATGAAAGAGCTATGGATTAAAAAGGACAGGGAAGAAGCTGCGAAAGGGGGATGATAAGGAAAATATGAAGGATGAGGAGGTAGCCGATATGAAGCAAGGAAGGTAAGAAGTAGAAAGGGAGCAATATGTTGACTTCCTTCCATTCCACAAGTCTCTCTTTAGCTAAATATAATCGTCTGGACACAGCCAGAAGGAAAAAAAAAACGACTACTGTCCTGCAAAGGAATAAAAGCTGGGAATATCAAACCAGGTTGGGGCAAACAGCTGGAGGTATGCGGGTTTGTCAGTTCAGTTATGTGTAATCTCATCTCCAGTCATTAGATGATTTTTTGATACCAGTACTACTTTCAGACGATTATATTCAGCTTAGGTAGAAACACCAGGTTGTGAAGGGCTACTGGAGGCTATTTCTAATATCGTCACTACAAAAGGTCACAGCAAAGTGTAAGAATTGGCTGAATGTGGCAAGAATATAATAGATGTCTTTGTGTTGGACGGTAATTCAAGTAATCGAAATCAGAGGTGAGCAAATTATTTTTGCACTTAATGTAATTAAAGTAATCGAAATGAGAGGCGATGTAAAATTATTATTAAAGTAGGCTAATGTAAATGATTTCAGTAACTGAAACCACAGGTAATAGCAAGTTATTATTACACTAAATTAATGTAATTGCAGTAATCCAAAGAAGTTATGGAAAATTATTATTACACTAGTACAATGCATATCATTCCACAAATCGATGCCAGATGTAATGGCAATTTATTACCCAATGTTAACCCTTTGTGGGCTGAGCCTTTCGAAATTACACAGGAGGCTGATGGGTTCCCGCTGGACTCCAAAACTTTTTGGTGGATTTCTGCCATACGTATAGAGCCACATCATTTTAACCCCGTGCTGCATATGTTGCCAGGACACGGCACGAGGACCCAACCCATCAGTGTCCATTTTGTTTTTCTTTTTAATTTGTTTTGTTTTTTAAAGAAAAATTTTTACATTCGCCTGAGATTTATGAAAGTTTTTAGTATGGATGTACTAAACCTAAACTTATTTGAATGTTTGACTGTCAGTGCTCATGGGATAGGTTCTGTACACGATAACAAGCTCTGGCATGTAGTATGATAACACAGTCATAAAATAAAGTTTTCATTATAATGTTCAAATTACAGTAGATACAACAAAAAGGAGTGCCAAGGCACAGCAAACCCGTCCCCGGCAGTCATTTTAGTGTTGACGTATAAACACAACAGGATATCTAGACAAAGATGTCACATATCAAACTTCGAGTAAATCGGGTGAAAATTGACGATTTTATGCCATTTGAAATTTCAGGCCCGATCCATCTAACACTGACTCCCCTACCGCTAACCAGGGGGTGATCCCTCTGATGTAATGAGGCATATTACAGGATGCGGATTTGAAAGATGTGCCATTATTTTTTGGTTTCAGGTCGATATGACGAATTTGAAAGAAGGTATGGCGAAAAATATGATTTTTCTTTAAGCATTTTTTGGGCCTACAGCCTGGGCCTTGGCCCAGTTAGGCCCTAAATTTAATCAGGTAATCAGAAGGTCATAGCCCATCATCCCTGTAATTTTAGTAGCACCTGCAGTTTTCACGTAAAGTTGTTAACAGACAGGCAGACAGACAAACAACAGACACACCGAGTGAAAACAACAGCCATCCCCGAGCCCTTCCGGCGGGGACGGGTAAAAATGTTTGTTTTCAGTATCAAACAAACATAAAGAAAACTTAATCTGATCATGGGAAAACAACTAAATGATAATATCAATCTCACAAATACAAAGAAAAGTGACTTTACAGTGTTAATAATGATAAAACAACAATGGTTATGGTAGACTTCATTTTCATCAGCGTGGGATAATTCGCTGTCTGAACGAATATCTTCAAAAAATCTGGTTGGTCATTATCTCCAGGGAAATTTCTGCCATAAAACGTTGATTTTGGTATTGAGATTGTCATTAGATGTAAAAAATATGAAAAATCAGGAAAAAAAAAAAGTCAAACGGAAGGCGAGGTGGTGTCCCAGCAGACCCTACAAACATTTTTTTACTCTGTCACGCCTAAATGCTGCAAGCTTTTTTCCAGAAAAATTATGTGCATATACTGTAACCATCCACAATAAAAGTCAGGGACGGCCAGGTCGAAAAAATAAAAAATAGTTTCATGGTATCATTCAAAAAACATGCTAGGGTCCACAGACCCCACTCAGCTCACGAAGGGTTAAGGCGGTAGGTGATGGCGCCCATCATCCACTCACTCACTGTAGTGGTACTTTATTTCGGGTAACTCTACGTTGGAGGGCAAGCCAAATGATTTCCTGTAAACCAGGAAATCATTTTATACGCTGGGTGCTAACCATTCAATCAACCAACACCTGATCCCTGCTTCTCAACAAATGAGTTGGAGGAGGGTTAGCGCCTTTCCCGGGAAAACAACTAACTAAAAAATTAAACAAGAAGCCTCGGATCAGGACGGACCAACAGGTGACGGCCAAGGACCAGACAAAGGACATGGTATGGACTGCAACATGGAATGTAAAGGGTGCTAATGATGAAGTGAATGAAAGAAAGGTTGTCTAAGTGCTTGAGGGTGCAAAATTGGACGTATGTGGATTAACTGAGAACAAATGGTGAGGTGAGAGTGTGGGAGAGTGGGAGTATGGATGAGGTATATGCGCGGGAGTAAATAATAATGGGAGGGCAAAAGAGGGTGTATATATTGTCGTGTGCAAGAGATGGAAGGAGAATATAAGAGACTATGGATCAGTTGGTTCAAGGATTGTGTGGGTAAGATTGAATGTGGGAATTCAGCCTTGGACGATTGTGTGTATGTGCGTGTGTGTGTGTGTATGCGCCGGCGCATAATCGTGCAAGTACAGTAAAAGAAGAGTTCTGGGCAAATGCAGAAGCGTGCATGGAAAAATTTGAGAGGAATGAAAGAGTGTTTTTGACTGGAGACATGAATGGAAAACCAGGGACTGTGAATGTGGATGGAGTAGTTGGTAAGGGGTGTGCCGTATGACAGCCAATACACGTTTTAGGCACAAAATGATCCACAGGTATATGTGGCGAGTGATGAAAAGGGTGGGTGGTGAACTGAATAAACGGAAGGCAATGATTGATTAAGTGTGTGTGGATCACAGAATGAGAAGATGTGTAATGGATGCAAGAGCATACAGAGGTTGGGGGGTGAGCTTTCGGATCACCACTTGGTGGTGGCGAAAGTCAAGGTTCAAGTGGAATGGAGAAACAGGAGGGAAGAACAGGAGGAAGTAGTCCATACAAAGAGGGTAGAAAGGTTGCAAGAGGATGGAAAGAAGGCAGAATATAAGAGAGAAATGGAGGAGCGATTGGGTAAATATGATTTTGAGCAGATGGGGGAGGTGGAAGGTGTGAGCAAGGGTTCCACAGAAGAAATCTGTGCAGCATGTGAAGTGGTGAGTGGGGTGAAATAGGACAAGGGGGTGCAAGGAACAACGTGGTGGAATGAAGAGGTGAGGCAAGTTGTAGCAAAACTGAAGAAAGCATATTGTGAGTGGATGAGAAGCAAAGGCATGGAGGAAGTTGAGAAACGGAAGAGAGAATTATGTGGAAAGAAATGAAAAGATTAGTGAGAGAAAGAAGAGAGTGGATGAGGAATTGGGAAGGAATTTGAGTGTAAAGTGGAGGGAATGTATGAGAATGTTCTGGAAAGAGGTAAAGGTGATAAAGAAGTTAGTAGGGGAGTGAAAGACATATATGGTAGATTGATAGTGGAGAATGGAGGAAAAGTGGGCAGATGGAGAGAACACTTTAAGGAACTCTTAAACATAATGAAAGTAATGCGAGCATGAGTGGCTGGAGAATGGCTGGGAGAAGGAGAGTGGTGAGTGGAGTGTTTAGTGCAATGTTTAAGCATGGAGAAGAAATAGCAGTAGAATGGTTACGGAAGATGTGCAGTTTGGCCTGGGAGGAAGGTAGAGTCCCGGATGATTGTAAGTCAGGTATAATTATTCCCCTGTACAAAGGAAAAGGGGGGGAAAAGAAGTGTGTGGTAATCATAGGAGAATTTACCTTCTTAGTGTAAAAGGAGTAATATATGGTAGGATACTTACTGACATAGTTAGGGAAATAACAGAGGAATTAGTTGGAGAAGAACAGGTAGGTTTTAGGACGGGAAGAGGTTGTGTAGATCAGGTATTCCTCCTTAGGTCTTTAGTGGAAAAGCTTCTAGAGAAGAGAATGAAGTTATATGTGGCCTTCATGGATTTGAAGAAATCATATTACAGGATGGATAGACAAGGAAAGTGGAAATTACTAAGAAAAATGGAGTAAATGGGACGTTGTTGAATGCCGAGAAGACACTGGATGAGGGTGCTAAGGCTGTAGTGCGTGTGGATAGTGAACTGAGTGAATTTTTCTATCTGAATGTTGGATTGAAACAGGGATGTGTCATGTCTCCATAGTTTTCAGTCCGTACATGGATAGGATTATCAATGAGTTACAAGGCAGAGCAGTGGATAGTGGAGCTGCCTTAATGAAAGATGGCACCGTTTAGAAACTTCCTGTATTGTTGTTTGCAGATGACACTGTATAATTAAGCGAAGAAGAAGGGGAACTGCAAGGCTTGGTGAATGAGTTTGGGAGGGTGTGTGGGAAACGGAATCTAATGGTGAATGTAGGGAAGAGTAAAGTTATGGTCTTCGAGAGAAATTAAGTCAGTGAATGTACAGTGAAGTTGGATGACGAGGAAATGGAAAATGTGAGTGCATTTAAGCACTTGGGTAGTGTGATGAGCAAGGGTGGATGTTTGGAGGATGAAGTGCTTGGAAGGGCACGACAAAGAAGAGAGGTGGCTGGTTCGTTGAAAGAAGTGATAAGAAATGGGAAGTGAGCATGGAAGTGAAAAAGTCGCTGCAATATAGTGTTGTGATGCCAACCCTAACATATGGAAGTGAAGCCTGGACCTTGTTGAAAGGACACGAGTCAAAGGTGAGAGCAGTGGAAATGAGTTGCTCGTATTTGAGAGGAGCATGTGGAGCTACATGGAGAGACAGACTGACAGATAAGGAAGTGAAGGAGTGTTGTGGTTTGGATGTGGATGTAATAGAAAGCGTTAGGAGAAACACTGGGGCGGTTTGGTCACGTGGAGAGGATGGAGAGCGAGACACTAACCAGGCGAGTGAATAATACTGAAATGGAAGGGGGGGAGAGGGAGGGGGAGACGGAGGATGAGATGCAGAGTTTGAGTGGAGAGGTATACGAGAGACATGGGTGTGAAGGGGCAAATGGCGGGGGATCGGGCGACAGGGAGGCGATTTGTTTGTAGCCACCCCTGATGGGATTAAGAAATCTGGCAATTGATTCATAGATAGATAAGGTATGAAACGATAATTCATACATGTTTAAAAAAAAAAAAAAAAATTCTCATATTATCACAGTAGACACAACGACCCATTTACAGTTTTCTTCAAATGGTTTTTCTGAATTTTCATGGAGTTTCCTAACAAGTTTATTCAGCTTATAAAAGGCTTTTGGTACTAGAGGAGATAAAGCTTTCTCTAACTCCTTAATTACTAAGGTACTCTCCTGAGCTGAAGAAATACATCTGGTAAATGTAAAAATATATTTATATGTTACAGGAATGAAGGAATTGATATTTTTTGCTCATCCCATATTCCAAAGCGCTCCTTGAGGAGCAGTACTGCCAATGATGATTTTTTCATTTGCTTTAGTCTTTTTTTGTAAAGAAGTGTCACACTGAGAAAGATCACTGGGGCAGAAAAATTAATTCCATGTACGAAAGATACGTGGCAGTAAACGATGAAGATAATATTTAAATACTTTGTCATTACTATAAACATATTATTATTATTATTATTATTATTATTATTATTATTATTTTCATTATTATTGGTGCTAGTAGGGGAGTAGACTGTAACACCAGTAGAACAGGGCAGTACTCCGAAGGTGGATGGCAAGTTGGTGACAGGGAGAGCTGGAGCTCCAGTTTAAACAGCACTTATGACCCATTCCTGACCATCTCCTTTTGCTGAACATTTTTCAGTGGTTTCATTAACACAGATACTCTCATAATACCTCTACCTCCAACTGTCTACACCACACCACATGCACATTAAATATCACACCTTCTATTTCCATCCCCCCATTGCAGTGGCCGCTGCATTAATATCGGCAAATTCCATGTACTGACAGCGGTTGTTGCAAACACTGTTCATACTTGTCAGCAGAAAAACACAGGTTCGGCCTTATACTTCACTAATATCCGTGGTCTTAATACCAATTTGAATTCCGTTCACTTCTTCCTCCACTCAGTTTCCTATCCAGCCCTGTTCCCCACAGAACCCCAAATCTCTATCTCTACTGACGTATACCCATTTTGTTTTCCTGGTTGCCATCTTCTCAGTAACTTCCGTAACAAGGGTGACACCTGTTATATCAAATGTAAATTTGTAGTTGACGATGTTTTGAACTTCACTTCAGCTAATTTTGATTATTCATATAGAAAATGAATTATTTAAATTTTGCCAAATATATCTATGTAGTTTATCGCTCCTTCAATGCTTCTTCAGAGCCCAGCGTATTTGACTCCATATCCACACAGTTGAGTAACCTTAACCTCACCCTTAGCACTGAAATTACCATTTTGGGTGATTGTAACGTCCATAATGTAGAATGGCTATCACATTCTGCCAGGACTGACGATATTGGTCCAGAATGCGAGCTGTTTGCAGAATCGTCTAATCTCACGCAACTGGTAAAACAACCAACCAGAATACCAGATAATCCTGACCATAACGCCTATCTCTTGGTCCTATTCCTGTCAAATAATCCAGATCAATAAAGGATAGAAGTACTGACACCACTTGGATCCTCCGACCACAGTCTCATCAAAGCCTCATTAGTCAGTTCCCCCAAACCTTCCGTTCTGACCCTGTCAGAGTGACCAGATGGTTATTTGATAGAGGAGACTGGAATGAATTTAGAAATTATCTTGCTGATATTCCATGGCAATCTTTCTTCTCCAGTGATATCAGTTCTACCCAGTCCCACATTAATGACTTAATACAAGCTGGTATGTTGTTCATACCCAGTTAGCAGTTCACTTAAGGATCAGACTCCCCAAAATTGTTTGACAGCAGCTGTGCCAGAGCAACGATCCGAAAGTCCTTAGCATATAACTCTTACCTAAAATCAAAAACATCTGAATCCCTTAGTCAATTTAAAATTCCTTGAAACCATGCATAGGCATTAATAAATCTCGCTAAGTCAAACTTTCTTCACAGCCAAGCATCCAGACGATTTGATAGTCCTAATGACAATAGAATATTCTGGTCAAAGCTCAACTCTTTCAATAATAACTTTAACAAGTCATCATCCATTCCCCCATTAAAATTTTCAGATGATAACACTATAATGACCCGCGTGGTAAAGCGAACATCCTTGCCAGTACATCTGCCAGAAATTCCACCTTAGAGGAAGTCAGCCAGAACGTCCCTTTACTGGAGCTTGACTTTCCCGAAATTGCCCCACTCAAGATACTGACTAGGTACGAAATATCCATCCTAGACAATTACGAAACAACAATGCTCCAGGTCCAAGTGGAATTCCTCCAACTGATTTGGAAAAGTGTTCCCCAGAATTTGCTCCTGTTCTAGCTAGATTAATCAGACTATCATACGTACTTCTTCATTCCCTAATTCTTGGAAGGAAGGAAGTATCCACCCAATTCCGAAGAAAGGAAGTTCGTCTGACCCCTCTGATTAAAGACTAATTGTTATCACATGTTCTGTTGGTAAAGTATTTGAGATTTTAATAAATTAGCACATGGTTAAACATCTTCAATCCAACAACTTAATTAGTGATAGACAGTATCGTTCTCACAACGAAAGAGCCACTGTTGATATACTCTATCTCCTTTCTCATACAGTCCATCAGTCATTTGACCAACATGGAGACACTCATGCGATAGCCCTTGATATTTCTAAAGCTTTTGACAAAGTGTGGCACAGTTCCTTGCTATCCAAACTCCACTACTACGGCCTATCATCTCTTGTTCCTCTGATATCGCCATATCTCAGCAACAGAAACATAAGAGTAAAAGTAGATTATATATCGGGTATATTCCAATTTCCAGTCGATTAATACCGGTGTGCTACAGGGAAATGTTCCGGCTCCAACCCTATTCCTAATTCATATTAATGATCTCTTATCGGTCACCCATAATCCCACCCATTCTTATGCTGACGACTCAACACTTACAGTTCAGTCGCACTTAAACACCCATTCACAAAGTTTAGTATCTAATTTTTAACTCAGCACAGCAATCTCGTAAATCAAGACTTATCTAAAATAACCGAATCTGGACAAAATAACTTTGCCTCTTTTAATGCTAGGAAAATCAAATATATACAATTTACTAATGGATGGATGTTGCCTGCTTGCTATATTACCTTCAATGCTACTAAGAGCCCTGTATCTAGAAGAACTGAAATTCTCTGTTTTTTACTTAACAGTGCTCTCTCAGCTGGACCTCTCATGTTAGATCACTTGCTAAAACCACTTCAAAGAAACTTGGATTATTGTACAGAATTTGTAACTTCTTCACTGACGAGCAGTTAGATATAATTTTCAAGAGTCACGTGTGCTCTCATGTGGAATATTGGTCACCCTTGTGGAATGGATATGGAGAGGTTGCCCTAAAGCAACTAGACAAAATTCAGAACAAAGCTGTTAGAATTTTTAATAACCTTAGTATTACTATATTCATTACAAGTAAGAAATGTTGCCTCCTTTGCATTATTTTACATATACTTTTATGCTCAGACGAAGATGCATCTATTGTGCCGCCTCTCCATGCCTTCCCCCATGCTACACGGGCATCTGGTAATCTCATAACTGGAATATCGCACTGCCATATTGCAGGAATTCATCTTATCAAAATTCTTTTATTCCTTGAAATGCGTCTCTTTGGAACTCGCTTTCCGAGAGTAGTTTCCCCCCAAACTTAAACCTACGGCTTGTCAAGTCCAACTGTTACAGATTCTTTTTTATAAATGGAGGACACCTATAATCTGGTGTATGGACTTCGCTTAATTCATTTGTTTGTTTCTTCCATTGTTCTGTTATTTAAAGAAAAAAAGTTATATTAATATTAAATCGGTGAATATGATAGATGTTAATGTTTGTGTATGTATTACACTGTAGTTGTAGTATCACTTATTATTGCATGTATTCCCGTGTATATTTTAACATGTCAGCATGCATGAAGCATATGCACAGGTGACCGAGCAGGACTAGAGAAAATTCCAACATATTCACAATTCCCTATACCATGCTGGCAATAAATGTACATATGTATGTATGCCGGGGCTTGTATGTAAATGAGTTACTTTTGTTTTATGTATTGATGCAAGAACAGATGAAAATATCATACAGAGTTCCCCCACCTCTGTATATTGGAAGCTGGAGGAGGCGTGATGTGATTTCAGTAATGGAGCTTGACAATGTTTTTTTAGGGGGTGTGGTGTAATGGTGTTTTAAGTGTGTGTGTGTGTGTGTGTGTGTGTGTGTGTGTGTGTGTGTGTGTGTGTGTGTGTGGTTCGTTTGTCTGTATATTCGTCGTCTACGTATTGCTGTGTATGAATGTGTTTATATGGGCCGTTTGTCTCCTGTTTGTATGTATTTTCGTCCTCTGTGTGTGTGTGTGTGTGTGTGTGTGTGTGTGTGTGTGTGTGTGTGTGTGTGTGTGTGTTTATGCTTTTATGTGTTTTCGTCCTTTAGGTATGTGTGAATGAATTCTTCCTTATATGTTGTTTTTTTTTGCATATACGTTGCTTTAAGTATGGATGTGCATAAGT